>NC_056740.1:533701166-533873666 GCF_019279795.1 Protopterus annectens | reverse complement strand
TTAAATAAATAAGTATACATCTACATAAATGAGTATACATCTACATAAATAAGTATACATCTATACACTGGTTAATGGTTAAATAAATAAGTATACATCTATACACTGGTTAATGGTTAAATAAATAAGTATACATCTACATAAATAAGTATACATCTATACACTGGTTAATGGTTAAATAAATAAGTATACATCTACATAAATAAGTATACATATATACACTGGTTAATGGTTAAATAAATAAGTATACATCTACATAAATAAGTATACATCTACATAAATAAGTATACATCTATACACTGGTTAATGGTTAAATAAATAAGTATACATCTACATAAATGAGTATACATCTACATAAATAAGTATACATCTATACACTGGTTAATGGTTAAATAAATAAGTATACATCTACATAAATGAGTATACATCTACATAAATTAGTATACATCTATACACTGGTTAATGGTTAAATAAATAAGTATACATCTATACACTGGTTAATGGTTAAATAAATATGTATACATCTACATAAATAAGTATACATCTATACACTGGTTAATGGTTAAATAAATAAGTATACATCTATACACTGGTTAATGGTTAAATAAATAAGTATACATCTACATAAATAAGTATACATCTACATAAATAAGTGTCTGACTTTCCAGTTAGAAGACCTTGGACAATATGGATTTTTTTACATAAAATGTTGATGCAGTTCTAGTGACATCCTTTCAGAATGCTTTGAAGGCCTTTCTTCTTCCAAAAAGCAACCAATTTTTACTTTATCTGAGTAATTTTAATAATAGACTAACTCTGGATTTGTCACATTAATTCTTAACTCTGTTTTATTCTGTGACTGCATTCATACTGTTTTTATATTAACTGTGCAGCACCTTCATAAGAATTTCTTTAAAAAAATAAATCTGTGGATTATCAATGACCCATGGGACTGCACATGTTGTTGATCAGTCACTGTACGCATGGGAGGACTGTAGGCCCCAGTGATTACATTTGCACATACTGAGTTTGCAGTTGTTACAGTAGATGTATGACCTTACCTCTACACCTACAGGTTTTACTTATAGGTACAGGTCCCCAAGGGTTTGTATGCTGAGCTGTATAAGATTCATTCAAGCAGCCAAAGTCAACCCCCCTGGCAGTGACTAACCTCCTACCCGAGCTGTCAGTCACATGATCCAAAGATGGTATCTGTTTCCCAAGAGCTGTGGCAAATAATAGGTCAGATTTTTGGAGATAGGCCTCACTGAAACAATACTAAAATAACCACTTACCCAGAAATGATGCATGACAGACTAACACCTTACCCTCACCTTTACAGCAAATGATACAATGTTTATATAGGGCAGTTTCAATCACTTAAACCACTACAGAAAGCAATAGTGAAGATATATCTCACAGATTCTATGTTACTTAAATCATGAATGGACATGTAGCTTTAAAGACCATAGATGAAGTGATAGTTATGAATCACACATATTATAGGTAGCCATTCATTTTGGATATACAAGAACTATAGTTAATACCACATCCTTTTTCAACCACACAGGCTTATGTTTTACTCTGGATACCTCTAATGCTGTTATCTTACCAGCAGCATGCTATCCGTACCAGCAACCAAATGCAACAAGAAGCCAGTCCAAGCCCATATAAAACCTACCTTACAAATTATAACCTAACAGTCCTATAACAAATGCTTGCAGTGTGGCATAGAGGGATAAAGGCCTAACTACTGCCCAGGTGACCCGGGTTTGATTAGTGGCTCACATGTCTGAAACACTAGCAGGGGGAGATGGATGTGGCCATCTGTTACAGATGTTCCCTGTGGGAGGTGCGGTCCATAGATGGGAGTAGTCTTTGGACAAAACAGGCAATCACAAGAGGGGAGAACCAATGGGTAGGTCATAAATGATAAATACAATCGCTGGTGGAAGCAGTTTTCAGTATGACACCCTAAGACCCCCTTAGATTCTTTGTCAGCCGCAGACTTAGATTACAGATAGTCTAGGGACTGTATGACAGACTGGTTGGCCATGGGAATGGATGGGTTAACTGAAGAAGAATGAAGCAGAAATGGAACCAAAACAAAAAAAAATATGTGTGTGTGGTCGCCATGGGCGGTAGAAGTGAAACTTCTGTAAGGAAATGCAAAGGAAAGCAAATGGTTTTCTGGTGTGTGTGTGTGTGTGTGTGTGTGTGTGTGTGTGTGTGTGTGTGTGTGTGTGTGTGTATGTGCAGTGAAACAAGAGTTGGACCTGTAAAACTGACGGAGTCTAAGCTGGAACTCACACTTCCTTTCTATGAAGTGAACTTGCACTCCCATGCCTGGCTGGCACTATGGGTGGAGTCTGACATCCATTTCCATTTCACTCTGAACTCGCACTACCATGCCTTAAGAAGTTTCACTTCAAAAATATTTGATTGTGCTGAAGGTCCTCCCACACAGATAAAAAATAAGAACTGTTATTCCCTTTACAACAGCTGCAGTTGTTACTCAGAGACTGATTGGCATCTACTGTTTCTTCTCAGAAACTGTGACAAGCAGTATGTGTGTGAGAGAGAAGGTTTATTTCAATAAGGTTGGTGCACGTGTGTCAAGAGACATTTGTCTTTCATCAGTGGGTAGGTCTAAGAGCCTCAAACAAACAGCTGTCAAAGAACGCTGTCAACCAGCTTAATCATCAAACACAGGGCTGGGGGCGAGGCTATCTCTCAGGTACATGCACACGCAATGGGCTCACCTTTTGTTTCAGACAACTGCTCGCATGTTGGCACAAAGTAGAAAATGAGGGATAAAAAAAATAATTTTAGGAACATGGAGACAGAGACTCAATGGGAAATCTGTGCTAAGCAGTGGGTCGTCAAGCAGTGTTTTACATAAAAAAATTCAGCAAATTTGATAGCACTCCAAACATTAAAAAGAGAAAACGGTTCTGTTAAGCCTTCATTTTGAAAGGAGTGTTGTGTTATTAACAATGAAAGCTAGAAAAGGTATGAGTGCCTTATTTGTTCTTTTTTGTTTTTGTAAAACACCACATGCTCCCCCTGTTGAACGGATTACTTTATTTAATTTATGTATAAAATGTTACTAAGGGTTGTTGTATGTTGAAAATTTTAAAAATGCAGTTTAGCCGTGACTGGGGAAGATATTGGTGTTACTTGCCATGGGAATTGCAACATCTGAGGTTTTAGGTAAAACAAGGCAAAAGTGCTGTTTGTACATGTCTGGAACTATATCCATACAGGCTGTCAGGAACTGGAAGCAACATATTGACGTTGCTTCAATAAACATTTTTGGGAAAATGTCACTCTTGCCCTAACAGGAAAAAGTGGAATTCACACTTTTTTGTCTGGTAAAATTCCTTAGTATCTAAAGGATGTTTGCAAATATATTTTAGCAGATGTATTATTGTGGCAGTGGAACTTTAATGACTTTTCTTTCACACATTTACATCATGAGCAAGAGTTTTCTGCATTCTTAATTTACCATCTGCTAACAACACTTTTTAACTGTACTCTTTTAGCATTGCTTCACAGTTTCCACATGGAGTCAGCTGAAGGTAGTCACACCTGCTGCTGGTAATTTTGCATTAACAGTTACTTTATCGTAACATGATCTATGCATAGCAGTAAGGAGGTGTTCTTTGAGAACCGCATGCCATTAGCCAAACTGTTGTGACCCTCCGTCTTCAGGAAACAAAGTGCTTGCTCCTTTTTTCTGGCACTAGCCCCTTCTGTTAGCTAGTGACTTTGTTTCTAGATAAAGAAGTCTGCTTGCCTCATTTCCTGTGCCTTTTTTATTCTTCATTTATTTTATGAGGCTGTGTTGTGAGATTGCAATTGTTCAAAGTCTTGTGCCACCATAACGGCAAAGTGAAAGTTGCACTTCATAACTGAATGTATTTTCTACTTTTGCAAAAGTTTTAAGAAATGCGTAATGGTATAAAATGCTATTCTCTTTGTGTGGGCAGGGTCTTTCATTCAACGCTGTCCACCTAGAATGTATGAGAACTGGTGGAAATGAGTTCCATTTACCACCCTTTTCTCCCACATTAGCACAGGTTTTGCTCTGCCAAAACTATAAATCCACTCACATTCCATGTTTGTGTTTTTTCTTCCCTGAAACATGTTAATAGTATGTTTTTGTCTGTGTGTGTGTGTGTGTGTGTGTGTGTGTGTGTGTGTGTGTGTGTGTGTGTGTGCTGGCAGAGTTTGAGTTGGAACTCGCACTACCTTTCTTTAAGGCAAACTTGCACTCCTGTGCCTGGCACTATGGGCGGAGTCTGACTTCCGTTTCTGTTTCACTCCAAACTCACACTACCATACCTTAAGAGGTTTCACTTCAAAAATTCTACATGCAACTCCAGCAAGCATGGCTCCATTGCACAGAGGGATGGAGTGCTCACTGCAACCCAGGTGAACAAGGTTCAATTATCAGTCTCAGCACTGTAAGACCTAGGTAAAGAAGGGGAAAAGTGAAGGGGTGCAGCGTACTCATCTCCTAGGGGATATTGTGTTTGTGTATACTTAGGAATACAGTGCAAGCTCACGTGTGGAAACTAGAGACATCACAGCTCTTGTTGCAGGGCTGCTTTAAGGCAGAACCCCTTTAGAAGTGATGGACATTATCGGGATATAGCCCACTGCACATGCACCCCTCAGGGCCTTGCAGAGTGCATGCACAGTAGGACAGGGGAGGAAAAGGAAAAACTTCCCTGCAAGCTGTAGGTCCCCCTCTATGACCCAGGAAACACATAACATGTATTTAAACTTACTGGAAACACTTACCATCCAACCCACTATTAACTGAGAGTCATATATAACACCAAACCTACAGGCACAGAGATTCCTGGATTTTGTAAACACAAACTCCCTGGACCAGATTGTCAATACACTGACCAAGGGTGCAAATAAACTGGATCTGGTCCTCACTAATATGGGAGAATGCTGCATATACCCTAGTGTATTGCTTTTACTGATAAGGTTAGACCACAGAAGGGTCTCACTTGAAGTAAAAATAAAGTAAAAAGTAAAAATAAAACACGGAACCTCAACTTACCCTGAGAGATCTACAGCCTACACAGAACTGTTATAACCCTATACAATCATCTTAATAGCTGCATAAAGGCAGCTGTACCCAACAGGAAGAAGTATAGAACTAACTCAGAAAACAAGCCACCTTGGTGTAATCACAATATCAATAGTCAGAATAACAGAAGGAAGAAAATCATGGCAAAATTTATGAGTTGTAGCACCCAACAAGATGAAAGCACTCTCATCAAACTAAGCAAACAACTTACAGGAAAAATAGGTCTATCAAAGCCAAATGTGAGGTAAAATTTGCCTCCCAGGCCAAGGAAAACCTCAAGGCCTTCTTTAGCTATGTCCACAACCTCAAAGTCAATGCAAAAATGTCTGCGGAGCTCATTGTTAATGAAGCCACCTAATACTGAGCCAGAAGATATAACAATCCTGTTGGCTGACAAATTTAGCTCTAACTTTACCCTTTTATACCCTCAGGAAATACCATCAAATATAACTTCCCCTGCTGTCACTAGGGAACAGGTCCTGAATACTCTCTCTAAGGCCAAGAACACTGCATTGATGGGACCCAAACAATATCCAGGATGCCTTCTAAATAGCATGAAACATGTCCTATCAGGACCTCTGGAATTGCTATTTAACTGCACCCTCCAAGCAGGCTTTGTGCCTTATGAATGGATAACAGCAACAGTCATCCCTCTGCACAAAGGTGGGCCATCTACAAACCCTGGAAAGTACAGACCCATAAGTCTCACTAGTCTCATATGCAAAGCCATAGAAATAATTATCGTAGAAATGATCAATAATGATGTAGGAAACCTTAAGACACTAGACCCAATCCAAGTTGATTTCATCAAGGGTAGATCAAGCCTACTCAACTTGGTGGACTTCTTTGAGAAGGTCGCCAAGGCAATGGAAGAGAGAAAAATGGTTCACACTGCCTTCCTTTACCTAGCCAAGGCATTTAGCACAAAACCCCGCTCAGGCATTGTTGACAAACTCAAGAGGTTTGATATAAACCCTTTTGCCAGCCAGTGCATAGCCAGCTGGCTCACACACAGAACACATGAAGTTAGAACTGGGGAGTCCAACACTAGAGAGAGACCAGTCACAGGTGGAGTCCCTGAGGGATCAGTTCTGGGACTCCTCCTTTTTGGCATTTAGTTCTTTGAAGTCAAGGCCAAGGACAAAATTTACAATTTGCAAATTAGGAGCAGTCATAGAATGCCCCAGTGACACAAATATTCTCCAGGAAGGGCTGACACAGACAAATAACTGGAATCAGAACCATGGACTAAAACTAAATACCAAGAAATGCATAATAGTAGCCCTCAGGAATTCCTCCACCCTTGGTAACTATCATATTGACAACATACCCCTAAGAGCTGACCCAGTAGTTAGGGACTTGGGGACACACATAGACAGTAATCCAGCCTTTGGCAATCACAGGTCTACAGTAAGGAAGAAATCATTCTATGTTGTGCAACTTATAAACAAAGGTATGGCATCTAGGTCCAAGGACGCCATTGTTCCACTGTATCCAGTATTCATCGGACCTATCACTGAGTACAATGTCCCCTTTGGTATGTACCTAACCAGGTACGTCCAACAATTGGAACATCCACAGAGGTTCCTCACTAAAATAATACAGGGCATAAGTAACATGTTCTATGCAGTCTGTCTAAAGGCTCTGTCCCTGTATTCTGTCTCCCGCAGGCTATTGAGGGGAGATCTATGCCTGGCATACAAGGCATTATCAGACCCCACCCTGATGAACCTCCTGCATAGTCACAAAACAAACAGTAACAGAATGTTAACTGAATCAGAAAAACAACAGGGCAATTGAGAGAATAAATTAACAATGCAGAGACAAACATGAAGTCAAACATATTGTTCTGGTAATCTGGTTCTTCATAAATCTTTACTATATTACTTCTTTTATTTCTGTATCTGTCTTCCTTATATATTTATTTATTGACGTTTGTTTCCCAGGAAAATCTGACTGGATAATAAATACCCAATTTCAGCAGAGACCTGGGAAGCAAAACTCCACAGAGAGTTAAATAACATCAAATAAAACACTAGTACAAATGTAACTGAAAAAAAGCATGGATACATACAATTGTATAGTGGAATACATAATATAAAGTAAAGCATAAAAACAAGGAATAAAAATGACAATTAAATATGGCAATCAGTATATACAAAAGTACTAGAAGCATAGTCTGCTATGCTAGGAAATAAAAATAAAGGACACAAGTCCACCCTAAGAGTGAGGAGAGGCCAGGTGTTGAAAGGTATAGATAGGTAGTATAATGAGAGGTTAGGTTAGCGAGAACATAAAGTAGTAGGTAATACAAATTATAAATACTAATATCAATCATACAGGTGAGGGATAGACAGACAAATAGTATAATGGAGGTTAGGTTTGTAAGAATGTAAAGTAGTATAATATTTATTATTTATTTATTTATTTTATTATTTACTAGTTATAAGTACTAATATCGATCATACAGGTGAGGGATAGATAGATAAATAGTATAATGAGAGGTTAGGTTAGTAAGAATGTAAAGTAGTATGTAATACTAATTCTAAGTACTAATACTGATCATACAGGTGAGGGATAGATAGATAAATAGTATAAAGAAAGGTTAGGTTAGTAAGAATGTAAAGTAGTATATAATACTAATTCTAAGTACTAATACCGATCATACAGGTGAGGTATAGATAGATCAATAGTATAATGAGAGGTCAGGTTAGTAAGAATGTAAAGTAGTCTGTAATACTAATTATAAGTACTAATATCGATCATCCAGGTGAGGGATAGATAGATAAATAGTATAATGAGAGGTCAGGTTAGTAAGAATGTAAAGTAGTATGTAATACTAATTATAAGTACTAATATCGATCATACAGGTGAGGTATAGATAGAATACATAGTATGAGAGGTTAGGTTAGTAAGAATGTAAAGTATTATATAATAATAATTATAAGTACTAATATCAATCATACAGGTGCGGTATAGATAGATAAATAGTATAATGAGAGGTTAGGTTAGTAAGAATGTAAAGTAGTATGTAATACTAATTATAAGTACTAATATCGATCATACAGGTGAGGGATAGATAGATCAATAGTATAATGAGAGGTTAGGTTAGTAAGAATATAAAGTAGTATGTAATACTAATTATAAGTACTAATATCAATCATACAGGTGAGGGATAGATAGATAAATAGTATAAAGAGAGGTTAGGTTAGAAAGAATGTAAAGTAGTATGTAAAACTAATTCTAAGTACTAATATCGATCATACAGGTGAGGGATAGATAGACAAATAATATAAAGAGAGGTTAGGTTAGTAAGAATGTAAAGTAGTATGTGATACTAATTCTAAGTACTAATATCGATCATACAGGTGAGGTATTGATAGATAAATAGTATGAGAGGTTAGGTTAATAAGAATGTAAAGTAGTATATAAGTAAGAATGTAAAGTAGTATATAATACTAATTATAAGTACTAATATCAATCATACAGCTGAGGGATAGACAGATAAATAGTATAATGAGAGGTTAGGTTAGTAAGAATGTAAAGTCGTATGTAATAATAATTATAAGTACTAATATCGATCATACAGGTGAGGGATAGACAGATAAATAATATAATGAGAGGTTAGGTTAGTAAGAATGTAAAGTAGTATATAATACTAATTATACGTACTAATATCGATCATACAGGTGAGGGATAGATATATAAATAATATAATGAGAGATTAGGTATGAGAGGTTAGGTTAGTAAGAATGTAAAGTAGTATATAATACTAATTATAAGTACTAACATCAATCATACAGGTAAAGTATAGATAGATGTATAGTATGAGAGGTTAGGTTGGTAAGAATGTAAAGTATTATATAATACTTATTATAAGTACTAATATCGATCATACAAATATGGTATTGATAGATAAATAGTATAATGAGAGGTTAGGTTAGTAAGAATGTAAAATAGTATGCAATACTGATTATAAGTACTAATATCAATCATACAGTGAGGTGCATGGGCATAGCCATGAGTTAGTGAGAAATTCTTTGAGAGAGGACTTAAGTGCAAGAGTGTAGATATAGTTCTGGTTGAATTTGGGACAGATTTCCATAGTTTGGATATATAATGTGAATACAGAATAACCAGTAAAATGAACAATAAAACTGACAAAAAAGAATCACTGCAGTAAGGAAGACACATCAGACACAGAGAGTAGATGAGCGGCACTCATCTACTCTCAGTGTCTGACATGCCTTCCTTAATGCAGTGATTCTGTTTTGTCATATATATAGTGTGAGTATAAACTTTGCCATATACTTTTTTTTGGTTTGTAGATTTCAAGCAGGTTTTTGTCTTGTGAGCACATAGGGTGATTTGGGAGATAGGGATGAAGTACTGAGGAGATAGAAGGGCAGGTAAATGGATTGTATAGTATTTTATGGGTTATAAGACGTTGAGTGTGGGTAGTGGATGTGGGAGTTTTAACCAGTTAAGAGCACATAATGCTGAGCATTTTATATCAGAAGGAAAGCAAACCCCTCTATACCACAGGGTAAGGTCCCAAAAAAGTTTTCAAAAGGACTGATGCAGAAAATCTACTGCAGCTCTAGACTGACAGTCCAACTTTTAATGTTTAGTGAATGTGTGCACGTAAAAATCATTAAGCAGCCTCTCAAATCACATAGGCTGACACCCATCTAAAAATAGCGTAATATGATTACCCCCATACAATGAGCACTGACAAGACCTTCAGATTTATAGTAAAAACCAGTACATCTGGCAAGGCACTTAGAAATTATCTGTTAACTCACAAGAGCTTTTAATCTATTCTGGCAAATGGAACAGAGTTGATCAGGTGTTCTAATATCTTTGGTCCTATAAATATAGGTCCATATTTGACTTCTTGAGTTCATCAGCAGTAATAGCATCTTTCCTGGGTTCAGAGTTAAAAGGATAGAAAATGAATTTTCTAATTTAAGAGCCATATCAACTATCACTCTAAACTTAAACAATAGAGATCTTGTTCTTATGCAAGACTAGATAGGGAAGAACACATCAAAGCTTGAAATTGGGATCTGTTCCAGCTGACGTGGTCAGTAAGAGAACTGTCTTTTCCAACCAAAGAATTTCAAAGTGACATAATACAGACAGAAACTGTTACTCACTTGTTCTAAGAACTTCTGAACTGAGACTCATGTCCCACAGTAAAGAATAGTCTTCCTAGGAGGCTCAATATATATGCCAACTTTTAAAAACAACTTAAACATAGGTATTGATGCCTAGGATGTCTCCCAAGGAAAGTATACTAACAAAATGTTACAATGAGTCTTAATACAGTTGTTGTGTCTTTTGGCTTTTCCCGGTTAGGGGTTGCCACAGCGGAACTTCGGTCCACTAATGATTAGTAGCTGATTTTTACATGCTGAGTTACCAGCCCTGACGTACAACCTTCAATGAAGGCACGCCCATTCATGCATGTCTCTACGCAGAAGATGCTCTAGCTGAGAATCGAACCGGACAGCGTCTTACTGTGAAGTGACAACGCTATTGCAGCACCACCACCGCGGATTGAGTCTTAATTCAGTAATAAGCAAATTTCCAACTCGAGCATACAAGCTGATTCAGAACCGTAGGAGAATAGTGGGCTGAGAAGTAAAAATCTCTCCAGTTAGATAAACAAGATGTTTTGGTGTCAAAATTTTACCCTCTTGAATAACGCAAATCACCTCTCATGAAAGAAGTTTATCCCTCAGTTCTAGAGTGTCAGCAGTCAGGCTATGGTGCAGTTCCTGGACCTTGATTCTGAAGTTCAGCCTCCCTTAGAAGCAAGAATAGAGGCCAGATCACACATTCTTATGGATGTGTTGGCCAAAAGTAGCCAACAAGATCAACGTGACTCTTTTCACTTCTTGCCTTTTCAAGAACTCTTGGAATCAGAGGAATGGTAGAGTAATTGTCTGCTGAGGACACAGCCCTGATGTCTCTTTATTACTTGTCAGGTTTAGGGTGTTCAGATGAGACAGACATAATGCAAGTCACTCAGGAACTGCTTCTCTGTCTATATACAGATTAGAAACTCATCCAGCTAAGCAATAATGTGCATACCCTTCAGACTGCTATATGGTATAGCTGATGTCATATATTTTGTGAAGACCACAAGCAACAGTTGTCACAACAAAAAGGGATGATCTCAGTCTGAAAATGTTTGTTTCCTACTTGAAATGTGGAAACCCTCCTAGAAATGTTTCAGGGGGCTTGAAAAATCAAAATGTGACAGTAGGCATCCTTTACATGTAGTGTTATCCTTTGGAAAATAAAGGGGTTGTTAAAGTTTGAAAAGTTAGCACCCTATACTTTTTAACCCAGACATGATTATTGAGGCAATAAGTGTATGTCTTATCTTATGGGACCACACATTAGAAAATGCTATTTCACTTTAGTTACTTTATGTAACCACATAGACAAATACATTTTTACTTACGTTTTGCTATTGTAATCACGCAGAGAGGAAAATGTTTTTTGCTTTACTTCCATTTTGTGACCACACTGCAGAAAGCATTTTTCACTGTACTTAAGAATTGTCATTCTAAGTTTTTGAATCAAGCTAGGACATTGTGCTAAATTCTGCACACTTGAGAGTCCAACAGCTGCATATGAAGGGAGTTTAGATGCTGTGTTCAGGACATAAATGACTTTGTTACCTTCATCACCTACAGACTTGCCTTCTAACATTATGGTATCCTGGTGAACCGTGTCATTTGACACAACCTTTAACAACAACAAACTTAAATTCTTAGCAACATTGAATTAATTTCTCCCAATACATGACATATTTTATGTGTTTGCTGTCAGCATATCAGAATCCATCATGATATTTTCCCATATTTCACTGCAGCCAAGGCAGTTGGATCCATACTGTGGGAGAAGAATTCTAATTAGAGTAGTACAAGGCAGAAAAATATAAAGCACCAGTAACTGATACTTCACAATATAATTACATTACAATTGCTGTTATACAAAGACAGAGACTGAGACACCACACAGAATTCCTCTTACTCAGAGATGGAACAATGTCGTAGTATATATAAGCAGCAGGAGTGTAAGGAGAGGAGGAGACAAAGGCCCCCAGCAGTAACTCATAAAGTGATAACATGAAAGCGAATTTTAACGTATTTATTAGCAATCTTACTTTTATGGTCTGACATTTTAAAATTTCCGACTACTGAGTCATGTTTTAGTCATGGAGTTGAAATAAAGGAAATAGCTGTCAGATACATAGATTACAAACCCTGTCTGCAGTTTTAAGGCCTTCTAGGAAAAATACCTTGTGCTTGAAAATATTTTATAAAAATTCAAAATACCCTTGCAAAGTAGGGTGAAGGCAGAAGGGAAGGAAAGATTTATTTTATATCCCACTATAATTTTAAAGATTCCACCTTGTGACATTTAGTTATTATATTCATAAAGCCATCAAAACGAGGGTCCCTGGAGGCATCATCCTTTTCCTCTCAGAAAGTTTATTAGCTCCAGAATCACACTAAAATTAATTTTCCCTAGATTCGTAAATTGGGAGAGACAAATATTTTAGCAGACCTCTTATTTAAATGCAGTAACAAAATAAAAATTGAGCTTTGAAAAACATTTCAGCAAAATTTTCAGATTAACTTAGAAAAATAATTATTTTCTTCCCCAAATCAGCACTTGAAAAAATAGTAGAATATTTGTTTTCATTGTCTGAGAATAATATGAATGGTGCATTCTCAGCATTGTGAGGCTCTGAATGATTATTAGCGGCACATTTCCCTAATGCCTGAAACATTTAGAAAAATTAGTTCACTTTCAGACACACTACACCTCCCTTTCTGAGCTACTATCCCTGATTGTTCTCTACATTTTGAAGGATCCAACATAGCAACATCAACAAAATCAACTGCTGGTTTCATAGGAAGATATAGATAAAACAATTTCTCATCAACATGGTTTCAATTTCACAGGTATTCTAGAAAAATAGCCAGTGTTCATTTATATATTTAATAGACAAAAAGAACTGACTCCGACCACTACAGTGGATCGCATAAAAAACTTTAATAGCAAAAGACAAGCGCTTTCAGGCAAAAGCCCTTCCTCAGCTCTACAAACAATAAAAAAACACTATTCCAATTTAAAACCTTCTAATTAATGATGTTATTCCAAATAACGAATCAAATCAATTTTCCATTTATATAATCAGGTCAGCTCTTAATCGCTCATCTTCCACTGAACTCATTTTACTGAACAAGAATTCACAAAACCCCTCTTCGTGGTATGTAGAAGGCTTGACCCTTGTAAAAAAAATCTGCTTATAGCTCATTGAATTAGACTGGCTTGCTAGACTGGCGATTGTTTTTAAACATAATTTAATGGGGTATCTTTTGACTAAATTCTGCAATAATAGCCTAAAAGCTTAGAATAGTCAGCGATAATTATGAATACAAGACACCATATTTCTTTACTTTTGTGGTGTTTCTGTGTGCTGTTGGAATTTGCTTTCTCTTTCTCCTCACTTCTTCACAGATATTTACACTCTGATTTTCTCTTATATATACCCAAATAAAATGCACATGTAAGTGAATAAACAAATATTAAAGCAACATTTAAAAGGTTTTAAACTCATCTGCTACAGGGAAATTCAATATAATAGTTAAAATTCAGGTTTTCTTCAAAGCTGGAAGAGAAAACCACATGGAGACATTCACCCTTTTGTCTTGGCTTGAAAATCTTAACTGTTACTCTCTGCTGCACCATGATGGGCAGTCTGATCTTCCTGAGAACATGACAGGTGGCTCAAGTAATCAATTGGTGGCTGGCTGGGGAAGACTGGCATCCATTGCTTGGAAGAGCCTTAGGTAGGTTTAAGACTGCAGACAAATAAAAAAATAAATCCTATTGATCACTACTAGCACGGGTGCCAAATTTCACAACCATCAGTACCCTATGTGACTGTTCGAGTGATGGTGGCTGTCTGCCCATCTGCCTGATCATAGTCAGCAGGGCATTTGATAGCCTGTGTGGCACTCAGTACTACTGCCAAGTGCTTTTGTAAATTGGTCTCTTACAGCTGCTCAGACCCAAGCTGCACAAAATCCAGGAACTTGCAGCCAGGGGCTTAAGTGACTGTTGCCATATCCGCCCACCTAGACGAGCAGCTGCTCGAACCTGAATGTGAGCTTAGGGGCGCAGTTGCCACAATGGTCACAGGCAATGAAGGTCTCACCACAGAAATGGTAAGTGGAGAAGAGAAATGATGAGGGGAGACTTTAGGTTTAGGGATTCAATGGGAGTTGTTTTTAGGGTTAGGGTCAGGGTTCTAGGAGGGGTAGTTAACTTAGTGGCATACCTCTTAACTGTGCAGATATTCACAGAATGTTCAGATTTTTGCCTTGTATTTTTGGTCTGTTACCCATAAAAATTGTGGTTTTCTGGCAAATCACTGAGGATTGAAGTCACTAAATAATTACATACATTTGAGTTTCAGCCTTACTATCGTTCAGTAAATACATACAAATACACCTCCTGTTATTCTAGCAACTTTTTAAGTGCATAAGAGCAATACTAAACATTTGTCCCTGTTTTGGGGCCTTTGTCACCAGGCTGAATAAAGAGAAGGTCACAGTGAGCTGCCTGTCAGGTGCTAGGATCCGCCACATAATGCAAGCACTCAGGTCACTCCAAAGCAAATACAAATATGACTCAGTCATTGTACATGCTGGTGTGAATGACATACCTCCCTGGACTACATGAAAAGAGACATAGAGGAGCTCTCTGATCATGTAGCCCAGGCTGGTATGACCCTGACCTTGAGCAGCATCTTACCCTCACCTAGAATGATGCCACAGTACAAAGACAAAATGATCGATTTTAACAATTGGCTAAAATTTTGGTGTCATTCAAAGGGGATCCAGTGTCTGTCAGCCTGGGATGACATGCTCGACAAGCCACGTTGCTTCGCTAGGGACGGCTTGCACCTGTCACCACTGGGCTTTCGGATATTGGCAAAGGCTCTTGCCACCCCCATAGTGCCTTTTTAGGCAAGGCTCAAAAGTCAAACCCACCCCCATAGACAGCACAAGGAACAAGAAACTAAGGGTAATGCTGCTTAACGCCAGAAGTCTTAACCGCAAGATGCACTCACTCAAAGCTCTCCTCAGTATGGAGAACATCGATATCTGTGCAGTGAGAGAAACCTGGTTCAAGGCTCCAGAGAGCACCCCAGCACTACCAGGCTATACCTCATATCATGCTTTTTGGCCCCAAAACCCGGGCCGAACCACAAAAGGAGGGGGAGTTTCCATATTTATCAAGGATATCCACATCTCCAGGTTAGTGGCATTGCACGAAGTATCGGAGACCATCCATGTGCAACTAACAGTGGGCAAGACTGCTTTTCAGTTTATAGCATCCTACAGACCACCCTCTCAAAATCAGGAATCCCACTCGGCTTTCCTGAAAACATTGGAGAACATGAAGATCTCTCCGAACACCATTATACTGGGTGACTTCAACTACCCAAGCATTGACTGGGAGCACTACTCAAGCCCCAGCACCTTAGCTCAATGGTTCCCGGAAATTATAAACTCAAATGCTATGGAACAACTAGTCACCACTCCCACAAGAGAGGACAACATACTAGACCTGATCATTACCAGCATGGGGACTCTATGCTCCACACCAGAAGTATATCCCTCATTGGTAAGATCAGACCATAAATTAATTTCACTGGATGTCCACATCCCGACCCTACCCCCAGCCCAGAAAACCACAGTGAAAAACTTCTCAAAAGTGAACTTCTCACTTCTCAAAACCGAAGTGGAATCCTTCAAGGCCCCAGGGCCAGTGGAAATTATGGCCCAAACTGCAGAATCCTATATAAACACATTCTACGGACATCTCCAGGAATGCATGGATCATGCTATCCCAAACAAAACCAAGACCCAATCATCCAAAGGCAGGCATCCAGTCTGGTGGACCCCTGCCATAAATAAACTGTACAACAGAAGGAGGAAGCTACTACATGATAGAGCAAAATCCCTAATAGGGAAGGCATTTCTGATCAGTACTAGCAAAAAATTACGATCCCTCATAAAATCCTCCAAGGCCAGCTTTGAGAGAAAAATTGCGGAGGACACCAAAGACAATCATAAGGCTTTTTTCAGTTATGTTAGGAACCTGGGATGCAACTCCCAGACTTGTTCTGAGTTGATTCTAAACGACAAAAAATACACTGAACCCACAGACATCGCCAATATCCTGGCAGACAGGTTCAGTGCAAACCCCCCCCCCCCCCGAAAGAGCAAGTATCTATCCCGGCAGAGGGCTGCCTCCCAAACATCTCTGATGCTCAGGTGAAGGCTGCCCTCTCCAAAGCAAAAAACACTGCTTCCATGGGACCAGATGGCATCCCAGGTTGCCCTACATGAACTCCAAGAGGAACTAATCCCTCAAATAAAACAGCTATACAATCTCAGCCTCACTACAGGATATGTGCCCACAGAATGGCGTGACAGCAACAGTGGTCCCACTCCACAAAGGTGGAGCCTCTATGGACCCTGGAAACTATCGCCCCATAAGCCTGACTAGCTTAGTCTGCAAGGCTATGGAGAGGATCATCATGCAGCTCATAAACAAAGACATTGGGGACCTACAGACACTAGATCCTACCCAGTTCGGCTTTGTCAAGGGCAGATCCTGCCTTTTGAACCTGGTTGACTTCTTCAAAACAGTCACCAAAGCCATAGATGAAGGGAAGGTAGTCCACACAGCCTATCTGGACCTTGCAAAGGCATTTGACACAATACCCCACTTGGGCATCATAGATAAGCTATCCAGCTTAAATATAAACCCCTATGTCACAAGATGGGTTGCAAACTGGCTCAAAGACAGAACCCACAGAGTGAGAGTTGCTGGAGCCATGTCAGACTCGAAACCGGTCACAAGTGGCATCCCACAGGGTTCTGTCCTGGGACCACTCTTGTTCGGTATATACTTTTCCAAGGTACAGGCAACGTGGGAGGACTATGGCTCACCAAGTTCGCAGAGCGACTGCAAACTGGACGCCATAACCAACTCTCCAGCTGACACAAACATCCTTCAAAAAGGTCTCACAGAGACAGATAACTGGTGCCAGCACCATGGTTTAAAGCTAAATGCCAAAAAATGTATAGTCATACCCTTTGGCAAAAACAATGTGCCCACAAATTACCACATAGGCGTAAACCCATTAAGTACAGAGAAAGTTATTAGGGACCTGGGGACCCAAGTTGATAGCAATCTCTCCTTTGAAAACCACATTGCCAAAGTGGTTAGAAAGACCTTCTACATAGCCCACCTCATCACGAAGGGTTTCACATCTAGATCAAGAGAGGTAATCGTGCCCCTTTATTTATCCCTCATCAGGCCCATCATAGAATACAATGCCCCTTTTGGGATGTACCTTACCCGACACCTGCAGCAATTAGAAAGACCCCAAAAGAATCTCACCAAGAGGATCAAGGGTCTCAAACAGATGCCATATGCTGCTCTGTTAAAAAAACTTCGAGGCGATCTATGCCTGACATACAAAGCTATGTCAAATCCAGAATTAATGGATATGCTCCACCTCAGTCAATCTAAATCCCTTAGAGCCACACGCTTGAGGGACTTGAACCTCAGCACAGAAATAAATAGAACTTGCTGGAGGGACAGGTTCATAACCCAGAGACTCCCTTCGCTCTGGAATAGAATTCCAGTTCATGTGAGGCAGAGCACCTCACTGAATCTCTTCAAGAAGAATCTTGATAGGTGGATGGGGGATCGTAGGTTTGTCCCAGGGATTACTCCCGTGTCACTATTAGACAGAGGCACAGTAAACTAAACCTTAAAAAGGGCACAGTATACTCAAATCAAGGGGTGGCGTAAGCCATACAGAATCGGGCTAGGCTTATAATTGCCCCAGGGCAGATAGCCTAGTATGAACCTATGAACCTATGAACCTATTATTTTAGTCTTTTTCCAGATTTCTTGCACTAAGAAGTTGAGAGGTATGCTTAGTGGTAGTACACATGAATCGGGGTTGTGGGAGTTAGGGCACTTCCCAACATGAGTGAGTAGCAACAGGGAAGTTTATCACATGCTAATGGTACGAGAGCACTTACAGCACATCCCTGGTCTGCACTTGTTACAGCCCACATTTGCATAGGCAAAACTAAATCTAGGACTCCCATTCATAAATAATATATCTTCCAGGAAAGACAAATGCTTAACTTTGCAGCAGTGCAAAACTCTATTCATCAACGTATATCAATAAATATGACAACAAATAGCAGCAGAACTATTTTTGCTATGTTACATTCTTTGCATGTGTTTGATTCTGTTACTCTACAACCTTCTTATATTTTATATATATCATCATCATCTTCTTTCGGCTGTTCCCATTACGCATACCTCTCAACCTCTTAGATCAAGAAATCTGGACAAAGCCATAAACAAAAGTGGGACAAAGGCCCAAAAAATAGGGACACTTTTTCAATATTGCTCTTGCAAACTTAGAAAGTTGATAGAATAACAGGTTTTGCATTAGTGTGAATTTTCTGAAGGGTATGAAGTCTGAAACTCAAATGTATGTCATTATTTTCTAACTTCAAACTTTAATAATTTGCCACTCATTTACCAGAAAACCACAATTTTATGAAAAACAGACCAGAAATATGAGGCAAAAATCTGGACATTCTGCGAAAATCTGTACAGTTGATTGGTATGGTTAGGGGTCGCCACAGCAGATCATCTGTTTCCATTTCTTCCTGTCCTCTGCATCATGCTCTTTCACACCAACCGCCTGCATGTCCTCTCTTCACTCATCCATAAACCTCATCTTAGGCCTTCCTCTTTTCCTCTTACCTGGCAGCTCCATCCTTAGCATCCTTTTCCCAATATACCCAGCATCCCTCCTCAGCACATGTCCAAACCAACACAATCTCGCCTCTCTTGCTTTGTCTCCAAACTGTTCAACCTGAGCTGACCCACTAATATACTGATTCCTAATCCTGTCCATCCTAGTCACACCCAGTGCAAATCTTAACATCTTTAACTGTGCCACATCCAGCTCTGACTCTTGCCTTTTCGACAATGTTACCATCTCCAACCCATATAACATAGCTGGTCTCACTACCCTCTTGTAGACCTTCCCTTTCACTCTTATTGGTACCCGTCTGTCACAAATCACTCCTGACACTCTTCTCCACCCATTCTACCCTGCCTGTATGCTCTTCTTCACCTCTCTTCTACACTCACCATTACTCTGAACTGTTGATCCCAAGTACTTAAACTCATCCACCTTTACCAACTCTACTCCCTGCATCCTCACCATTCCTCTACTCTCCCTCTCATTTACACACATATATTCTGCTTTAGCCCTGCTGACCTTCATTCCTTTCCTCTCTAAAGCATATCTCCACCTCTCCAGGGTCTCCTAATCTGGTCCCTACTCTCACTACATATCACAATGTCATCTGCAAACATCATAGTCCACGGGGCCTCCTGTCTAATCTCATCTGTCAACCTGTCCATCACCACTGCAAATAAGAAAGGGCTCAGAGCTGATCCTTGATGTAATCCCACCTCCACCTTAAACGTATCTGTCACTCCCGCCGCAGTCCTCACCAATGTCACACTACCCTTGTACATATCCTGTACCACTCTTACATACTTCTCTGCCACTCCTGACTTCCTCATACAATACCACAACTCCTCTCTAGGCACCCTGTCATATGCTTTCTCTAAGTCCACAAAGACACAATGCAACTCCTTCTGACCTTCTCTGTATTTCTCCAACAACACTCTCAGAGCAAATATTGCATCTGTAGTGCTCTTTCCTGGCATGAAACCATACTGCTGATCACTAATCATCACCTCCCTTCTTAACCTAACTTCCACTACTCTTTCCCATAACTTCAAGCTGTGACTGATCAATTTTATCCCTCTGTAGTTACTGCACCTCTGCACATCACCCTTATTCTTAAAGATAGGTACCAAAACACTTTTTCTTCACTCCTCAGGCATCCTCTGACTTTCCAAAATTTCATTAAACAATCTGGTTAAAAATTCCACTGCCATTTCTCCTAAGCACCTCCATGCTTCCACTGGTATGTCATCTGGGCCAACAGCCTTTCCATTCTTCATCCTCTTCATAGCTGTCCTTACTTCCTCCTTGCTAATCTGCTTCACTTCCTGATTCACTATCCCCACATCATCCAACCTTCTCTCTCTCTCATTCTCTTCATTCATCAGCCCTTCAAAGTACTCTTTCCATCTACACAACACACTCTCCTCACTTGTGAGTATGTTTCCCTCACTGTCCTTTATCACCCTTACCTGCTGCACATCTTTCCCAGCTCTGTTCCTCTGTCTAGCCAGTCGGTACAGGTCCTTTTCTCCCTCTTTAGTGTCCAATCTCTCATACAACTCTCTATATGCCTTATCCTTAGCATTCGAAACTTCTCTGTTTGCCATGCACCTCATCTCCTTATACTCATGTCTACTTTCTTCATCTCTTTGACAATCCCACTTCTTCTTCACCAGCCTCTTCCTCTGTATAATCTCCTGTACTTCCTCATTCCACCAGCATGTCTCCTTGCCCTCCTTCCTCTGTCCAGATGTCACACCAAGCACCTTCCTAGCAGTCTCCCTTACTAACTCTGCTGTAGTTACCCAGCTATTCGGTAACTCTTCATTGCCTCCCAGTGCCTGTCTTAACTCTTCCCTGAACTCCACCTCACAATCACCCTTTTTTAACTTCTACCATTTAATTCTTGGCACTGCTTTCACACTCCTCCTCCGCTTCTTGATCACCAACATCATCCTGCAGACCACCATTCTATGCTGCTTAACTACAGTTTCCCCAGTCACCACTTTACAGTCTCCAATCTCCTTCAGACTGGCCCTCCTACATAGGATATAATCCACCTGTGTGCATCTTCCTCCACTCTTGTATGTCACCCTATGCTCCTCCCTCTTATTAAAATACGTATTCACCACAGCCATGTCCATCCTTTTCACAAAATCCACAATCATCTGACCTTCTGCATTCCTCTCCTTAACACCATACCTACCCATCACTTCCTCATCCCTCTGTTCACTTCACCAACATGCCCATTGAAGTCCGCTCCAATCACTAGTCTCTCACCCTTGGGTACACTCACCACCACTTCATCCAACTCACTCCAAAATTTTTCTTTCTCATCCATCGCACACCCAACTTGTGGAGCATATGCACTGACAACATTCATCATTACACCATCAATTTCAAGCTTCATAAACATCACTCTATCAGACACTCTCTTCACCTCCAAAACACTCTTGGCATACTGTTCCGTTAGGATAGCCCCTACCCCATTTCTTCTACCATCCGCACCATGATAGAACAATTTGAACCCACCTCCTATACACTTGGCCTTACTTCCCTTCCATCTGTTCTCTTGCACGCACAATATATCAACCTTCCTTCTCTCCATCATATCAGCTAGCTCTCTCCCTATACCAGTCATACTGCCAACATTCAAAGTTCCTAACCTCAATACTACACTCCTAACTTTCCTCCTATCTTCCTGCCTTTGGGCATGCCTTCCCCCTCCTCTTCTTCTTCGGCCAACAGTAGCCCAATTTCCGCCAGCACCCTGTTGGCTAACAGTACTGGTGGCAGTCATTGTTAACACGGGCCTCGACCAATCTGGTATGTAATTATGAAAAGTTCTCTGCATCAGTAATTTTTGGCAGAGGTTTTACACCGGATGCCCTTCCTGATGCAACCCTCCCCATTTATCCGGGCTTGGGACCGGCACAAAGAAATGCACTGGCTTGTGCATCCCCAGTGGCTATATATATATATATATATATATATATATATATATATATATATATATATATATATATATATATATATATATATATATATATATATCGACTTCAGTAGATCAGCTTACCAGAAAACTGAAGCTAGATACCAGAGACGAAAGCAAAACATCGAAAACTAACACCGGGAAAATTGTAAGTGGGGGGGGCTTCGCCCTCCATACACCCCACACCCCTAGATACCAGAGACGAAAGCAAAACATCGAAAACTAACACCGGGAAAATTGTAAGTGGGGGGCTAGATACCAGAAAAAGCAATAAAACAAACACCGGAAGAGAAAATTGTGGGTGGGGGCGCCTCCATACACCCCACACCCCTAGATACCAGAGACGAAAGCAAAACATCGAAAACTAACACCGGGAAAATTGTAAGTGGGGGGGGCTTCGCCCTCCATACACCCCACACCCCCCTTACTTAAATATTCCAACTCCGAGATCACACTACAGTGTGGAAAAGGGTAAAGGTCACCATGTTGGCCAACCAAATCTTTTCTCGTGTGAAACTTCCACTATTTTGCCGTTCGGTGTCCTGATCTTTCGTCTGGGTATCTGGGCTTCAATTTTCAGATATATATATATATATATATATATATATATATATATATATATATATAGATCTACTTCTGTTGTTTGAAAACACACTTTTTTGAGCAACAGAAAGCCGAGACCCACTTCATGGAAAGTGCACTTTCTCGTAAATCAGTCAACTGAAGCACAGTACAGTGGGGATAAGGAAATAAACCCTTTTCCCCACTGTAGTGCGATCTCAGAGTTAGTATATATAAGTAGTGGGGGTGCCACATTGGAGGCGCAGAGGGGCTTGCCCCCCTGCAAAAATGTGTTTCACTTTGCTGGACACATATCTGCTTTTTATATATACTAACCCCGAGATCACACTACAGTGGGGAAAGGGTATATTTCCTTATCCCCGCTGTACCGTGCTTCGGTTAACTGATTTATGTGAAAGCACTTTCGCTTAAGTGCACTTTTGCTGATGTGGGTCTTGGCTTTCTGTTGTTCGAAAAAGTGTATTTTTGAACAACAGAAGTAGATATATATATATATATATATATATATATATATATATATATATATATATATATGTATTTATTTATATTAAAATACTCAAATTTGATGATGAAGCTATGAAGCTATGATATTCTCATATTATACATTTGTATTGGGCACTCCAGCCTTTTCCCATGCAGTGTGCGTGGGCATGCATGTAAGTCAATCATGTTACATATTGGGGTATTTACGTATTATTGCAACCATGTTCCAAACAACTCACTCTTGATATATTCAGATGGTCTTCATGCAACCAAAAGCCAAATGTGTTTTTTTGTTTCTCTTGCATTACTTTAGGAAAGACAAGAGCTTCATAACCATTTGACTTGTTACCCTATGTGTGCTTGGCTGCAACTTTACAAATGGTGAATGTGATGGCTATAACACTGCCCTTGTTCTTTTTTTTTATTTTATTTCCATCAGATCTGGGCTTACAATATGTGCCAGCCGTCTTTGGTATGGCACATTAAAAATAGGTCCAAAGTGGTACAGAAAATGTTAACTCCACTGGATGTCAAATGGCACTTTCCAAAATACACTAGATATGTTTTCCTGAGACCTGGACAAATGTCCCCTAGTTAGTGTGAATACCACGTCGGGTCTCCCCTGTAAAAAGGACTCTGGCCTACTGGGACTAATGCAGTCAGTAATTTAATAAACATCTGGAGAGTTGGTTCTGTTTATAGTTTATTTTCCTCATCAACTGAATTGTAACTACCTACATTCTTTAAAAATTAGACAGCCCCACTTAGGTTCATAGGTTCATAGGTTCATACTAGGCTATCTGCCCTGGGGCATTTATAAGCCTAGCCAGAGTGTTTGGCTTTCGCCACCCATTTTAAATTAATTTTGCTAAGCCCTTTTTCGAGGTTAGTATACTGTGCATCTGTCTAACAGTGACACAGAAGTGATACTCTGGGTAAACCTAAGATCTCCCATCCACTCATCAAGATTCCTCTTGAAGAGAGTCAATGAGGGACTCTGCCTAACCTGGACTGGGATTTTATTCCAGAGTGAAGGGAGCCTCTGGGTTATGAATCTGTCCCTCCAGCATGTCCTATTTATTTCAGTGCTGAGGTTCAAGTCTCTCGAGCGAGTGGCTTGATGGGATTTGGATTTTCTGAGGTGCAGCATGTCCATTAATTCCGGGTTGGACATGGCTTTATACATCAGGCACAGATCGCCTCTGAGCAGGCGGTATGCCACTGAGTAGAGCTGGAGTTTCTTTAACCAGGCAGCATATGGCATCTGTTTGAGCCCTTTGATCCTCTTGGTGAGGTACTTTTGGTGTCTTTCCAGTTGCTGCAGGTGTCTGGTAAGGTACATCCCAAAAGGGGCATTGTACTCAATTATGGGCCTGATGAGGGATGAGTAAAGAGGCACGATGACCTCCCCTGATCTAGATGTGAATCCCTTCATGATTAGGTGGGTTATATAAAATGTTTTTCTAACCACTTTGGCCACGTGGTTGTCAAATGAGAGATTGCTATCAACTTGGGTCCCCAGGTCCCTAATTACTTCTTCCGTACTTAATGGATTACCACCTATGTGGCAATTTGTGGGCACTTTGTTTTTGCCACAGGAGATGACTATACACTTTTTGGCATTTAGCTTGAGGCCATGGCTCTGGTACCAGTTGTCTGTTTCTATGAGGCCCTTTTGGAGGATGCTTGTGTCGGCTGGAGAGTCGATTATGGCACCCAGTTTGCAGTCATCTGTGAACTTGGTCAGCCACAGTCCTTCTGTGTTGGCCTGTACCTCCGAGAAATATATACCAAACAAGAGAGGTCCCAGGACTGAGCCTTGTGGGACACCACTTGTAACTGGTTTGGAGTCTGACATGGCTCCAGCAATTCTAACCATGTGGGTTCTGTCCTTGAGCCAGTTTGCAACCCATCTAGTGACATAGGGGTTTATATTTAAGCTGGTGAGCTTATCTATAATGCCCGAGTGGGGTATTGTATCGAAGGCTTTTGCGAGGTCCAGGTAGGCTGTGTGGACCACCTTCCCCTCGTTAATGGCCTTGATGACTGTTTCAAAGAAATTGACCAGGTTTAAGAGGCAGGATCTGCCCTTAACAAAGCTGAACTGGATAGGATCCAGTGTCTGTAGGTCCCCAATATCTTTATTTATGAGGTCCATGATGATCCTTTCCATAGCTTTGCAGACCAAGCTAGTCAGGCTTATGGGGCGATAGTTTCCAGGATCCATTCAGGCACCACCTTTGTGGAGAGGGACCACTGTTGCTGTATGCCACTCTTTGGGTACATATCCTGTAGTAAGGCTGAGATTGAACAGTAGTTTTATGTTTGGGTTTAGCTCTTCTTGGAGTTCATGTAGGATGCAGCCCGGGACACCATCTGGTCCATTTGATGCTGTGTTTTTGCTTTGGAGAGGGCGGCTCTTACCTGAGCATCTGAGATGTCAGGGGGCAGCACTCTGCTGGGATAGATATTTGCCCTTTTGGTGGGGGGGGGGGAGTTTGCGCTGAACCTGTCAGCTAGCATGTTGGCAATGTCTGTGGGTTCGGTGTATTTTTTGTCATTTTGGACTAATTCTGAGCATATCTGGGAATTCCCACCCAGGTTACTAACATAACTAAAGAAAGCCTTGTGATTATCCTTAGTGTCCTGTGCAATTTTTCTCTCGAAGCTGGCCTTAGACGATTTTATGAGTGCCAAGTTTTTGCTAATACTGATCAGAGATGCCTTCCCTTTTTGGGATTTTGCTCTATCATGTAGTAGCTTCCTCCTTCTATTGTAGTTTGTTTATGGCTGGGGTCCACCAGACAGGAAGTCTGCCTTTGGAGGATTGGGTCTTGGTTTTATTTGGGATTGCATGATCCATGCATTCCTGATGGTATTCATAGAATGCATTTATAAAGGATTCTGCGGTCTGGGCCGTATTTTCCACAGGCCCAGGGGCTTTGAAGGATTCCACATCAGTTTTGAGGAGTGTGAAATTTGCTTTAGAGAAGTTTTTCACTGTGGTTTTCTGGGCAGGGGGTGGGGTCGGGATGTGAATATCCAGTGAGATTAGTTTATGGTCTGATCTTACCAGTGAGGGATACACTTCTGGTCTGGAGCATAAAGTCCCCATGTTGGTGATGATCAGGTCCAGTATGTTTTCCCCTCTTGTGGGAGTGGTAACAAGTTGTTCCATAGCATTTGAGTTTATAAATTCTAGGAACCTTTGGGCTAGGGTGTTGGAGCTAGAGTAATGCTCCCAGTCTATGTTTGGGTAGTTGAAGTCGCCCAGTATAATGGTGTTTGGAGAGACCTTCATATTTTCCAGTGTTCTCAGGAAGGCCGAGTGGGGTTCCTGGGTTTGGGAGGGTGGTCTGTAGCAGGCTATAAACTGGAAGGCAGTTTTACCCACTGTTAGTTGCACATGGAAAGTCTCTGATGCTTAGTGCTGTGCCACCAACGTGGAGGTGTGGGTATCTTTGACGAATATTGATACTCCCCCTCCTTTTGTGGTTCAGTCCAAGTTTTGGGGCCGAAAAGCATGGTATGAGGTATAACCTGGTAGTGCTGGGGTGCTCTCGGGAGCCTTGAACTAGGTTTCTGTTACTGCACAGATATTGATGTTCTCCATGCTAAGGAGAGTTTCGAGTGCGTGCATCTTGAGGTTTAGACTTCTGGCGTTGAGTAGCATTACTCTTAGTTTCTTATCCCTTGTGATACCTATGGAGGTGGGTTTGTCTTTTGAGCCTTGCTTAAAAAAGGCCCTATGGGGATAGCAAGAGCCTTTGCCAATATCCAAAAGCCCAGGGGTGACAGGTGCAAGCCGTCCCTAGCGGTGCATCATAGCTTGTCGAGCATGTCATCCCAGGCTGACAGGCATTGGATCCCCTTTGAATGACACCAATACTTAAGCCAGTTGTTGAAATTGATCATCTTGTCTTCATATTGTGGCATCATTCTTGGTGAGTGTAAGATGCTACTCAAGGTCAGGGTCATACCGGCCTGGGCTACATGCTCAGAGAGCTCCTCTATGTCTGTTTTTATGTAGTCCAGGGAGGTACATCTCAGGTCATTCACACGAGCATGGACAATGACTGAGTCATATTTGTACTTGCCTTGGAGTGACCTGAGTGCTTGTGTTATGTGGCGGATCCTAGCACCTGACAGGCAGCTCACTGTGACCTTCTCCTTGTTCAACCTGGTGAGCGGGACGTCAGTGTGCCTGATGATAGAGTCACCTATTACAAGTGTATCAGGTGTGTTGTTTAGCCTTAAGGGCTGTGACTGTTCGGCACACTGGCTTTGTGTGCTATGTGTTGCACGTGTTTTGTTTTGGGGTAGCGGCTGCTTGGGTGTCTGCTATGGTGGTCTCTGCTGCTTAGGCAGATTTTTATTTAGAGCCTCCGAGTATGCCCCCCTACCCACAGAGGTTACCTTTAATTTCATTTTAGTCAGCTAACCAACTGCATGTTCAAGGATTGTAGAAGGACTTTTGGATGGCACATTTGCTTCCATACAGTCAATATTTGCACCATGCATGTCAGGAGGTTTTATACTTTTTGAAATTTCCATGAAATTGCTTTATATTTCCTGCACTTGGAGCTCATTTTGTGGAAGTTGCATATTAACGCATACAATGTCATCTTCCGAACAGAAAGGAATACGTTGGCTCCTGGTTGCGATAACACATAAGTATCTTAATCAGTCCTCATTGTGTTTGCACGAAATGCATGATAATTAGCTCACCCTGTGACCAGAGCAGCTCACATACTTCTCCTCATAGTTAGTTCAATGTGCACATACTGTTATGCTACTCAGTGTCATAGGCCCTATCCAAATATCTCTTCACAGACACTAAGCAGCCTTTTGGCAGATGGAAAAAATGAATGATGTGCAAGTCAAGTATTTTAAAACATACTGAAATGACTGACATTTATTCAGTTATATATATTTTATGAGATGCAAAGCACACAGTCTGAGCTGGGGACAGCACTCTGGAAGGAATGCTGTCATATGCATCCCATTTAAATTGCATGGGTAGGCCTAGAGTAACATATTAGAAAATAGGGTGAGCAAAATAATCTGTAAATCCAGATGAAACACTTCTGCATGATATTCACAATGTACATTAAGATCTCAGAGACCATGACAGTGCAACCCTCAGAAAAGATTTGCTTGTGAAGTACAAGCCATAATCTAAGCTGCACTACTGTGTGAACAAATCTGTGCTTTAATACTGAGGTGAAATGTTTCTCATTGTTTATTCACCAGGGGCAATGCCAACATACAAGCAACATGTCCACATTAAAATTTTTATTATTGCATACTGCGCAGAGATACCTGTGCAAAAAGAAGCTTTTTGGTCGGAGTTTAATAAGAGTTAAAGCAAATCATAAATTGTATATAAAAATCTTACTAAAGGGTAAGAAAGAGTGAGCACTTTTCTGGAGGGCTCACCACCTTTTGTCATTCTTCAGTGAAGGATCCTGCACAAGCCAACAAAGTGAGTGGAGTGAAAAGCCTGATTTTTACATTTTAAATCAAATATCAAGCTATATGTAGAAGCTGAATCCTTGCTAATTAATATAATTATATCCAGGGCTGCCACAATGCAGAGAAGAAACATTTCTCATGAGCTGTGGCAAACCTAGATTGTAAATAAATAGCCAAACCAATGAATATGAAATATAGGAACTTTATATCTAATTGTTGTCACATGTCTCTGTATTTAAATGAGACAGTGAGGCACAGGATGGGTTCAAGTCATTTATTGCACATAAACATATAAGGAGCTGTAACTGGAACATATGCTTCAAACTTTATACGCTTACTGACTGACTCATTACTTCAAACACACCCACATGTGCATCTCCATTCAAGCTAGCACTCACACTGACTGACTATACAAAATAGCACTGATCTCGCACATGCTCAGTAACTTATATGTGCGTGCTCTCTGGCTACAGTGGCTGACTAGGTACAATAAAATACATTGAGGTGCAATTGTTAAGCACTTTTGTTTTAAAAACAAACGTCTTCAGATATAGTCAATCAAAAAATAATGAAGCAATACCTAAACACTAAACAGTTTTAAAAACACATGACCAGTGAGCAATCAGGTGCATAATTTATATAAAGTAGTATATTTTTGTTAGTAAACATATTATTCTCAAATAAGTGGAGTGGCAATGGGGGCAGCTGCAGCCCCAGCTTTTGCACAATACTAGAGTAGACTAGAGGGCAAGCGATTTACATTTTTTTAATTGGATAGCAATTATGCAGATGACACTTCAGGAAGTAGCTATGTTGTATAAATATGAGACAGTTGCCATCCAGTAGGCAAGAAGGTTGAATATGCATTTATCTTTGTTTTTAACTTTTAGTCATGTGACCACAACAGAATCTTGAGAATAAAAGTGTTCAGAACTATGCTGTTATCCACTCAACCTTGAATGTTGTGTTCCTTCCATGAATACTAAATGTATGATGAGTTACTGGTATAAAAACTAATTCATACCTCTCATTGGCCCAGATGTTGGAGGGGCAACCTTAATTTGTGCTCATACTTTTTCTTCATCCCTTATAAAATATGAAATTATTTTGAGAAGTTCTAACTTAATAGTACCAACATTTTAAAAGTATTTCTAATTTGGGAGTTTTCTCTATTTTTTATGTATTTGTCCTTAACTCTGAAGACAAAAGCTGAGCAGGAAACCCCCTAATTTGTTCTCAAACTTTTGCTACATCCCACCTAAAAGTGGAAATTATTTTGAGAAATTCTAAGTTAATAGTACCAACATTGTGAAGGTGTTCCTAATTTGGGGCATTTTCCCTAATTATTTTTTTGCCGTCTATAAATATGTAGATAAAAGTTGAGATGTGGTACCCCACATTATTAGGTTCATAGGTTCATAGGTTTATACTAGGCTATCTGCCCTAAGGCATTTATAAGCCTAGCCCAAATTATTGTGGCATATGAAAAAATACTGTGCCCATTAGTTTGTTGTGCCTCTGTCCAGCAGTGACCCAGAGATGATTCCCGGGGTAAACCTACGATCTCCCATCCACAGGTCTAGATTTCTCTTGAACAGAGTCAGCGAGGTGCTCTGCCTCACATGGACCGGGATTTTATTCCACAGCATAGGGAGTCTCTGAGTGATAAATCTATCCCTCCAGCACGTCCTATTTATATCCGTGCTAAGGTTTAAGTCGCTTGCTCTAGTGGTTTTGGTGGATTTGGATTTTTGAGGTGGAGCATGTCCATTAATTCCGGGTTGGACATGGCCTTGTATGTCAGGCACATGTCACCTCTGAGCAGACGGTATGCGACTGAATAGAGCTGGAGTTTCTTCAATCTGGCAGCATATGACAGATTTTGGAGTCCCTTTATCCTTTTGGTGAGGAACTTTTGGGGTCTCTCCAATTGCTGCAGATGTCGGGTGAGATACATCCCGAATGGGGCATTGTACTCGATCATTGGTCTGATAAGTGAAGAGTACAGGGGAACAATGACCTCACTAGATCTGGATGTGAATCCTTCATGATCAGGTGGGCAATGTAGAAGGTCTTTCTAACCACTTTAGCAATGTGAGTGTCAAAAGAAAGGCCACTGTCAACCTGGGTCCCCAGGTCCCTGATAACCTCTTCTGTGCTTAGTGGATTGCCACCTATATGGTAGCTTGGGGTTACCTTGTTTTTCAAGGGTATGACTATACATTTTTGGCGTTTAACTTCAGGCCATGGCTCTGGCACCAGCTATCTGTTTCCGTGAGTCCCTTCTGAAGGATATCAGTGTCCGATGCACTTTCCACTATGGCCCAGTTTGCAGTCATCTGCAAACTTTGTCAGCCAAAGTCCTCCCATGTTGGCCTGTACTTCTGAGAAGTAGATGCCAAACAATAGGGGCCAAGGACCGAGCCCTGTGGGACACCACTTGTGACCGGCTTGGAGTCTGACACAGCGCCAGCAACTCTAACCCTGTGGGTTCTGTCCTTAAGCCAGTTTGCAACCCATCTTGTGACATATGGGTTTACATTTAAGCTGGTAGTTTTTCTACAATACCGAGTGGGGTATTGTGTCGAAAGCCTTGCAAGGTCAAGGTAGGCTGTATGGACTGCCTTTCCTCATCAATGGCCTTGGTGACTATTTCAAGAAGTCGACCAAGTTCAAAAGGCATGATCTTCCCTTGACAAAGCCAAACTGGGTCGGGTCCAATGTCTGCAAGTCCCCTATATCTTTGTTTATGAGCTCCATTATGATCCTCTCCATAGCTTTGCAGACTAGACTTGTTGCTTATGGGGCAGTAATTACCAGGGTCCGAGGCCACCTTTGTGGAGTGGGACCACAGTTGCCGTCACGCCACTCCTTGGGCACGTATCCTGTGGTAAGGCTGAGATTAAACAGCTGCCTTATGTGCGGGTTTAATTCCTCATTTAGCTCGTGTAGCACACAGCCGGGACACCATCCGGTCCCATTGATGCTGTGTTTTTAGCTTTAGAGAGAGCAGCTTTCACCTGCGCATTTGAGATGTCCGGGAGGCTACACTCGGCTGGGATAGTTATCTCTCCTTTAGGGGAGAGGGGTGAAGTTTGCACTGAACCTGTCTGCCAGTATGTTGGCAATGTCTGTGGGTTCAGTGATTTTTGTATCATTTTGGACTAATTCTGAGCATATCTGTGAGTTTCCACCCAGGTTCCTAACATAGCTGAAAAAGGCCTTATGATTGTCCTTTGAATCCATGGCAATTTTTCTCTCAAAATTGGCCTTAGTTGATTTTATGAGTGCTCGTAATTTTTACTAATAATGATCAGGGTTGACTTCCCTTTTATGGATTTTGTTCTATCATGTAATAGCTTTCTCCTCTTATTGTAAAGTTTGTTAATGGCTGGGGTCCACCAGACTGGACGTTTGCCCTTTGTGGAAAGAGTCTTGGTTTTATTTGGGATTGCCTGATCCATGCAGTCCTGGAGGTGTTCATAGAAGGCATTTGTAAGGGCTTCCAGCTTGGGTTGTGGTTTCCTCTGACTCAGGGGCCTTGAAGGATACCACACCAGTCTTGAGTAGTGTGAAGTTTGCTTTAGAGAAGTTCTTCACTATGGTCTTTTGTTTGGGGTGGGGCGGGATGTGGATTTCCAGTGAGATTAGTTTATGATCAGATCTCACCAATGAGGGATATACTTCCGGTGTGGAGCATTTTGTCCCCATGTTTGTGACAATGAGATCTAGTATATTTTCTCCTCTCGTGGAACAGTGACTAGCTGTTCCATGGCATTTGAATTTATGAACTCCAGGAACCGTTGGGCTAGAAAGTTAGGGCTTGAGTAATGTTCCCAGTCTATATTCGGGTAGTTGAAGTCACCCAATATGATGGTGTTTGGAGATACATTTATACCCTCCAGTGTCTTCAGGAAGGCTGTGTGGGGTTCCTGAGTTTGAGAGGGTGGCCTGTAGCATGCTACAATTTGTAGAGCAGTTTTGCCTATTGTTAGTTGCACCTGGATGGTTTCCAAGCTTCATGCGTTGCCACCAACCTGGAGGTGTGAGTATCCTTTATGAATATGGATACACCCCTCCTTTTGTGGAGTGGTCCGGGTTTTGGGGCCGACGCATGATATGAGGTAAAACCTAATAGTGCCGGGTGCTCTCAGGAGCCTTGAACCAGGTTTCAGTTACAGCACAGACATCGATGTTCTCCATACTGAGAAGGGCCTCAGTCGTGCATTTTGAGATTTAGACTTCTGGCATTGAGCAGCATTACCCTCAATTTCTTCCCATTTTTGTTTTCTAGGGTGGTAGGTTTAGAATTTGAGCCTTGCCTAAAAAGGCACTATGGGGTGGCAAGAGCCTTAGCCAATATCCGTGACAGGTGCAAGCAGCGTGGCTTGTCAAGCATGTCATCCCAGGCAGACAGACACTGGATCCCCTTTGAATGACACCAGACATTAAGCCAATTGTTAAAGCTGATCATCTTGTCTCTATATTGTGGCATCATTCTTGGTGAAGGAAGGATACTGCTCAGGGTTAGGGTCATACCTGCCTGGGCTACATAATCAGAGAGCTCCTCTATGTCTCTTTTCATGCAGTCCAGGTACGTCTCAGGTCGTTCACACCAGCATGGACAATGACTGTGTCATATTTGTACTTGCTGTGGAGTGACCAGTGCTTGTGTTATGTGGCGGATTCTAGCCCGATAGGCAGCTTACTGTGACCCTCTCCTTGTTCAGCCTGGTGAGTGGGACGTCAGTGTGTCTGACTATGGAGTCACCTATGACAAGTATGTTTGGTGTTGTATTTGGCCTTAAGGGCTGTGACTGCTTTGCACACTGCTTTTGTGGTTTATGTGTTGCTTTTGGGGTGTCTTGAGGTAGCAGTTGTTTGGGTGTCTGCTTTGGAGGCCTCTGCTGTTTAGGTAAATTTTTACTCAGAGCCTCCGAGTATGTCTTTGTGTGTTTATGTGTTTGATTCAGTGGAGTGGTAGCATTATGTGAGGCTGGTTTTGTGGTGTGTGTAGTTGCCTTCTCCTCCTGTCTGGTCTTGCCAGTCCTGAGTTGAGAGAGCTCAGCCTCCAGTTTGGCTAAATAGCTGCATCTCTCGCAAGTATTTGTGTTATGTGGGAGGAGGAGAGGGTTGTCTCAAGATTCCCAGATTCACCAGCTGGACCGGAGAGGAGATTGACAACTGACCTTTGGACATGCTAGAATAATATTGGGAAATCCTTAATTGAAAACAAGGGCCAGTGGGGAGTGAGGGTGTAGTGCTTTTAATTTTTAGTGCTGACTTATATAATTGCTTTAGTGAGCAAGTGCCAGGTAACTTGAGTGCAATGTGATACAAGTAACTAAATGCAAAAACGACAAACAGTAACTTTCTTTCAAGTGAAACAAGGAAATAAGTACAGTAAGCAATGCAGATATCACTAGTGATCCACAGAAGCGCTGAGAAGTTGCGTATTAGGTGAATTAGCTTCCAGGGAAATAACAAGCAAACAAACAACAAGTATATAAACAAAGCTAGATTCAGTAGGCCTGGATCTAGTCTATGATAGAGCAAACAAGGTGAACCAATTTCAGTAAGATACAGTTCAAATATTCAGGCACTATAAACCTTTAACCAGAAAATTCCCAGCTCAGAAGGGCAGAGTCCAGCCTCTTCTCCCACAAGAGTGCAGTCCACGAACCTTCTTAATGTAAAATAACTGGCCTGAAGCCCAAGTGCCTAAACCAGAACTAATACACTTGGACACTGGGCTCTCAATCAGCAGTTCCCAACTTAGAAGGATGAAAGCTACCTGTCCTGCCACCACAGTGCTTGCCACAAACCTTCCTAATGTAAAACAACTGGTCTGAAGCCCAAGTGCTTAATCCAAAAGACTTGAATGATAGCTACACTTTAATCAAGTTACAACCAAGCAGTAATAAATACCATTGAATACTTTAGAGAATGTCTGGATTAGTGCTCAAGTTACACAAACAAAGCTAGATCCAGCAGGCCCGAATCCAGTCTATGCCACAGCAAACAAGGCGCACCAACTTCAGTAAGAAACAGTTCAGATATGCATGCACTATAAGCCTTTAACCAGAAATTCCCAGCTCAGAAGGGCAGAGTCCAGCCTCTCCTCCCACAAGAGTGCAGACCACGAACCCTCTTAATGTAAAATAACTGGCTTGAAAGCCCAAGTGCTTAAACCAGAATTAATACACTTTTAGAATAACAGACACTGAGCCCTCAATCAGCAGTTCTCAACCTAGAAGGATGTAAGCTACCTGTTCTGCCACAACAGTGCAGACCACAAACCTCTCAGTGCAAAACAACTAACTGGTCCGAAGCCCAAGTGTTTAAACCAAAAGGCTTAGAATGAGTTACACCAAGCAGTAATAAATACAATTGAGTATTTTAAGATGATGCAAAAGTAAAAGAAGTAGGTAAAACACAAGTACAGTAAAAGCAGATGAAATTTTTTTTTTTTTTTTTTCTGAACAAGTGCTGAGATCAAAGAAACAGATTTGAGTGCTGAAACTAGAAAACTGGCTAGTTACAAGAAAAAAAAAAACAAGCTAGAAGGCTTCCCTCAAACACAGAAGGGCTTGGGGCTCAGAAGCCTACAAATAGTCTGTACCACTTAACAAGAAAGGCAGGAAATAAGCTTAATTTTTTTTTTTTCTATTTCCCAGATGCTCTCTTTGTACACAGTAGGAGTGCCTGAAATCAGAATATGATCTCACTGCACTCAGTTGAGTGAGCAAATGAGATGGGCCCAGAGGCAGGCTGAGGCGGGCAGTCTGAATGCCACTAAGATTAACACCAAAACAAAAACAGGGCAGGTGGGTGGGAATACTGAAGAGCAGAATAACCAGTTAAAATTCCTTCAACACTCCTTCATACACAGTTTAAATCAATTTAAATACTGTATTTTTAAAAGTAAAAGTGCATAAAAGGTACTTAAATTCTCTTATACGTCCAGTTGAATATAACCAAGTTCTTAGCTTGCCAAGCTGAAGTTTTAAAGCAGGAATTATTTCACATGCACCAGTTTAAATATGCAAGGACAGGAAATCACTGACTGTGGCTACCCCCACACCTGTAATTACTAGCAAATAACAAAATTCAGCCAACACTAGCTTTTAGTTCAAGTTACTGAAGAGCAGAATAACCAGTTAAAAATTCCTTCAACACTCCTTCATACACAGTTTAAATCAATTTAAATACTGTATTTTTTAAATATTTTGATATTCCATCTCACCCATCCTCAGAATGAAGCATACCCCGTCTTTCTGTCTTATTCACTGCCAGTCCACACACATGAGGTCAAGGACACAAATTTATGTATCTAGATAAGAAATGTATCATCCTGTAGCAGCACACAGCCAGACCACACCTCTCTCAGTTTAAGTTAACCAAATTTCTGTGTCAGTATTCCCCATACATAAATGCAGATTACTGAGGATTCCTTAGTTCAGTAACTCAAAAGCTCATAAGAGCTATGCATTTTGTATCAGTTACGACATTCAGATTATCAGCAATAACAAAGGAAGGCAGACTATGCTCATGTGTCCTCTTAAATGATAAAGATATTTCACTCACTACCAAGTACATAGTGTATTGCACATTACATATGTAAACTTTTTTTTTCAGTGCCTCAGTGTCTTCCTTTCCAGATTAGAGTGTAATGATAAAGTCTTTTTATCAGCAAAAACAATGATTGCCCAACCATAAACATCTGAAGATGTATTCCAGAGGATCATCCCAATGATATTGGATGTCTGTGAAAACGACAACATCAGATAAAGCACTGCTATTTCACTTTTTTAAAATATCTTATCAGAAACAGGAGACACAGAACTGTGTTTTTCTAAACCAGGAGTATTTTGTGGTTCTAGCTGCATGCCTGAAAACAGATAACACTTCTGCTCATACTAACTCTTAACTTGCATTTCACAAAAATTATTTGTTTAATTATTTTGTAGAAAAAAATTATTTAATTTCAGATGTCTGAGAATCGGCTGAGTTTAGGTAAAAGTCCTGTGCTGAAGAATTTAAAAAAATGACTGCCACTCTTAATTATATGTTTCTGAGAGAGATAAGCAAATATGTGATGTCTACAATACAACACAAGAAGCAAGTACCTTGTCAAAGCCAAAGATGTGAAACTCACTCAGAACACTGAAAAACAGTGCTGGGACATAATTTCATGGGTTTGAATCTCACCTGAGTCTGAAGGAAACTGGGTTTCAATTTGAGGACAAAACGTGGTTAACTGCAATAATATATAATGTGCTGCATTTAGCAAGCTTTTAGAAAGCTATAGTATTTACCTGGAATGTGTGAAAATATCTGAAAGATGTGCAACTAAATTTCTTAAATGTCAATCCTTTGTAGATAAAAATAAAAAAAATAAAAAATAAACTATAGTGACAGATACGTTTGTCATAAGATAGGATTTGCAGAGAAATAATTTTCAGGATTAGTGAACTGACTAAGTAACATTATTTCATTTGGAATGGCATTAAAAAAGGAATTTTTGTAATAACTGGCACTAAAAGGCTCAGAATGCTTCCCACATCCGTTCATTTTTAACTCACATCATTTCAGTTCCATGTTGATCAAATTACAGTCTTCGTTAATGTGGCCTCCTAGTCTGGTTGTTAAATTCTCCAGGTAACAGAAAGGTAGTATGCATAAAAGCTGATAAACTCAGAGATTATTCTTATGTTCCCTATAGTTAAATAAACTTTCTGATTAATTTTCCAGTAAAGTGCAACAGAAAGAGAGAATTTTACGTTTTTAGTAAATTAATTTTATGTCTGCTACTGCTCAAGGACAACTGTTTACATTTATTGAAATGTAGCATTGCCCCTTGAGATTCAGAAGGAGTTCCATTTTATTTATTTATTTTTTTTTTTTTGCATTGCACAGGGTAGCACTACATGCCCCACATCCTATGAGGACAAGAAATGAATAATTGAACAGTGTCCTTGTGGTGCAGTTACTGCCTCCTCTTCACTAGTGAGAGGATACATACCAAAGCCAGTAGGCTAACTGCAGCATAAGGAGCAGATGTTAGTGGCTCATCAAGATGACCACTCCTCTTTGATGCCAGGAAGATAAGAAGACTGTGGGTTCTATTCCCAGCAAGGACCTTTATTTACTTTTCAAATTCTGACACTGCAGTGTTGTGTTGCGTTGGGGGGGTGCTACACTTCAAGCATGCTGTCCATCACATACAATGCTAAAATAAGATCCAATCTGCATGACCTACTGGTATCCAAGGTGAATGTTAAAGATCCAATAACACCTATCACAAAGAAAAATGGAATTCCCCTAGTTCCTTGGCTAAAACATATATATAGCTATATATATATATATATGTGTGTGTGTGTGTGTGTGTGTGTGTGTGTGTGTATATATATATATATATATATATAAAAATATATATGTGTGTGTGTGTGTACATATATATATATATATATATATATATATATATATATATCTATATATATATATATATATATATATATATATATATATATATACATACACTCAGCTACAAGACTTTCATTCTTATAACATGTAACCACATGTAACATTGTCCCTGATGTTCATGTACATGGTGAACAGAACACTGCAAGCACTCTGCACACTATGTATTTTATGCCATTCTTCAGGACTGTTGTTCAAATATATGCATCACTGTCTTTAACAGCAGTGTGCAAGTGTCCCCAATCCTTTATGGACTGCACACAGCTGTGTATTATACCCAGTACATAGTGCTTTAGTGCCCAGCTTATCCTTGTTTGCTGCTTAATAGCTGCTATAATGTGCTGGGCTGCAAGCAAGACAGCACAGTACAGCACAGTACAGAACAACAATGCACTAAAGTGCTTTGCATACTTTACTACATAGATAGCACCTGCTGTACTACACTCCCCATTATATCCGACTGTGATTCCTAAAGATATCAAGTCATTTGGGATAACAATAGATTAATGGTCATTACTGTATTGTTTTGTTTGTTTTTTCAGCTTTTTGTAAAAAACAGTCTGCTGATTATCAAAGAGTCTCTAGTCAGCTTGTCAATTTGCTCTTCATATACTGTACTGAGGCAGGAGATGACCAAGAGGGGACATCACATAACCATCAAGAGTTCTTATTTTTTTTCCTTCTTATACAGCCCTAGCACCACAGAGCATACTCAGTAACATATCCATGATGTGATGTCCAGTGGGCAACAGCAATTGTGCATCACTCACTTGATGTAACACCTCAGGTCTGTAATGGGGATTTATCTAAAGACACAAGCACCTTGGGCATGTACTCCCACCTTGTCTGCAAGAATAGAGGTGAGCTAGGAAAGCCAGCTCCAGAAGGTACCTAAGCTGTTAATCAGTCTGTGGCTGGCTGGATTATCCTCAGGATCTTAATTCCAGTGAAGCTGTCTGTGCAAGCTGTCACTGCTGGGATTTCACCAGCATTACTGTGGAGGGAGGGAACAAGTTTGCTTGTGCTAGCAGGCTTGTCTGCACCATAGGAAAAGCATTGCCTCCATTTTCTTACCGTACAATGGAGGTGTTGTGCTAACTTTATTTAAGTATTTTTTGTAGTGGGTTGATATTGCTAATATGCTGTTCAGCTCTGTATGTTAACAAGAAGGGGGATCCCTTCACTGAGAATCACAACACCACGGGATTGTTTGCAGAAGGGGAATCCCTTCACTGAGGGATTGTTTGCAGCTGCAGTCCCAATGATTAATTAATTGGACCAGCCAGTACTTTGATGATGTTGTGATTGTAAACTACATAAAATTGGGGAGGGGGTTGCTTGCATATGCACACTGCATGGCGGCATGGAGTACTATGTGTAACACAATGGAGCAAGACCACATACAAGGTCTTGCTCCACTGTGTGCTATGCTTTATGAATCACTAAGAGCTTCAGTTTCCAGGTGTACTGAGTACCAGCCATGTGCTACACTACACAAATGTTTACATAGAGTGTTTAAGTCTGTTAAAGGCTTTTTCGTTTAGGAGAACTTTTAGCAATGGGGCCAAGAAAGGCCCCCCCTCTATCATGTCAATCACTGATGGTGACTTTTTTAATTTCTCCAAATCTTTTGAGTTTCTAATACCATGACTGGAATGGATCTCTTTCCTAAGTCAAAGTACGATTAAAGTTCATGAAATTAGTATTGTTTCACTCTTTGATGTCAGCCAAAAGTGCTCTTTGCAGCACCTGCAAAGTGCCCAGTAATGACTCCTTCTGCAATTTGTATGAAGTTACTTGTATTGGTAGAGTATCTAAGTATGATTGTAGACTCTTTTTTATAAGACCTGTTGCTCCTACTACTATTGGAACTATTGGAACTATCTGGGTATCTTTCTTCCACATTGCTCTAGTTTCTGTCTGCAAATCCTGATATTTTATGATTTTGTGTCTCTCTGTATACAGGACACTGTAGTCATTGGGTGTGGCAATTTCAATGATCAATGCTGCTTTTGTCTTCTTTTTCTGGAACACTATATCCGGTTTTCTAGCATCTATCTTTAGAACTATTGGCAGTGGATGATCCCATGTGATGTAGATTTCATCATTTTTTATGATACTTTGTGGCTCATGTTTTTACTGTTTTTCAACCATTTCAGTACCATAATGTTTGCATAATCTCCAGTGCAACAGTCTTGCCACATTATTATGCCTGTCAGTATGCAGTCCTTCTGCCATTAGTATGTCACAACCAGCAATGAGATGTGCAACTGTTTCCAATTCTGTTTTATAGGTTCATAGGTTCATAGGTTCATACTAGGCTATCTGCCCTAGGGCATTTATAAGCCTAGCCAGAATGTGTTTGGCTTTCGCCACCCATTTTAAATTAATTTTGCGAGGTTAGTATACTGTGCCTCTGTCTAACAGTGACACAGAAGTGATACCCGGGTTAAACCTACAATCTCCCATCCACTCATCAAGATTCCTCTTGAAGAGAGTCAATGAGGGACTCTGCCTAAAATGGACTGGGATTTTATTCCAGAGTGAAGGGAGCCTCTGGGTTATGAATCTGTCCCTCCAGCATGTCATGTTTATTTCAGTGCTGAGGTTCAAGTCTCTCGAGCGCGTAGCTCGATGGGATTTGGATTTTTTGAGGTGCAGCATGTCCATTAATTCTGGATTGGACATGGCTTTATACGTCAGGCACAGATTGCCCCTGAACAGGTGGTATGCCACTGAATAGAGCTGGAGTTTCTTTAACCGGGCAGCATATGGCATCTGTTTGTGCCCTTTGATCTTCTTGGTGAGGTACTTTTGGGGTCTTTCCAGTTACTGCAGGTGTCTGGTAAGGTACATCCCAAAAGGGGCATTGTACTCAATTATGGGCCTGATGAGGGATGAGTAAAGAGGCACGATGATCTCCCCTGATCTAGATGTGAATCCCTTCATGATTAGGTGGGCTATATAAAATGTTTTTCTAACCACTTTGGCCATGTGGTTGTCAAATGAGAGACTGCTATCAACTTGGGTCCCCAGGTCCCTAATTACTTCTTCTGTACTTAATGGATTACCACCTATGTGGTAATTTGTGGGCACTTTGTTTTTGCCAAAGGGGATGACTATACACATTTTGGCATTTAGCTTGAGGCCATGGCTCTGGCACCAGTTGTCTGTTTCTATGAGGCCCTTTTGGAGGATGCTTGTGTCGGCTGGAGAGTCTATTATGGCGCCCAGTTTGCAGTCATCTGCGAACTTGGTCAGCCACAATCCTTCCATGTTGGCCTGTACCTCCGAGAAATATATACCGAATAAGAGAGGTCCCAGGACTGAGACTTGTGGGATGCCACTTGTAACTGGTTTGGAGTCTGACATGGCTCCAGCAATTCTAACCATGTGCGTTCTGTCCTTGAGCCAGTTTGCAACCCATCTAGTGACATAGGGGTTTATATTTAAGCTGGTGAGCTTATCTATAATGCCCGAGTGGGGTTTTACAAACCTACATTGGGTCTGTTTCTCCCACATGTTCAATGGACTTTGTAAACCAACGTGTATGTAGCCCACTATCTTGTGCCGCCAATATTAACCTTTCATTTCTTGGTTTGAATTTGCCTCTCCTTAACCATTCTTGCATTTGTTCCTGATCAACATAGGTTCATAGGTTCATAGGTAGGTACTAGGCTATCTGCCCGAGGGCATTTATAAGCCTAGCCAGAGTGTGTTGGCTTTCGCCGCCCCATTGATTAATTAACTGATCCTCTGTCAAGCAGAGCCAATGAAGTGATCCCAGGGGTGTATTTTCTGTTACCCATCCATTCATCAATGTTTCTCTTGAAGAGTGTTAGTGAGGGGCTCTGCCTGATGTAATTTGGAATTTTGTTCCAAAGCATGGGGAGTCTCTGTGACAGGAATCTATCCCTCCAGCATGTTCTATTTATTGTTGTGGCAAGGTTTAGCTCACTAGAGCGCGTGGCTCACAGTGACTTGGATTTCTTTAGGTGGAGCATGTCCATCAATTTTGAGTTGGATATGGCTTTGTATGTCAGGCAGAGATCACCTCTGAGTAAGTGATATGCCACTGAGTACAGCCGGAGTTTTTTCAGTCAGGCTGCATAGGACATATGTTTGAGGCAGTAATCCTCTTGGTGAGTTACTTTTGTGCTTTTTCCAGCTGTTGGAAGTGTCTTGTGAGGTAAATCCCAAATGGGGCATTGTACTCTATGATGGGTCTAATGAGTGATGAGTAGAGGGGCACTATAGTCTCTTTATTTCTAGATGTGAACCCTTTAGTAATTAGATGGGCCACATAGAAGGATTTCCTAACTACTTTGGCAATATGATTGTCAAAGGAGAGATTACTATCTTCCTGGGTCCCCAGATCTCTTATTATCTCTTCTGTATTAAATGGGCTGCCACCTATGTGGTAATTCATGGGTGTTTTGTTTTTCCCAAATGGGACGACTATGCATTTTTTGGCATTTTGCTTGAGGCCATGACTTTGACATCAGGTGTCCATCTCAGTAAGGACCTTTTAGAGGATGTCCGTGTCAGCTGGAGAGTCAATTATGGCTCCCAGTTTGCAGTCATCAGCAAACTTGGTTAGCCATAGTCCTCCTGTGTTTGCCTGTACTTCTGAGAAGTATATGCCAAACAGTAGGGGTCCCAGGACCGAGCCTTGTGGGACACCACTTGTGACTGGTTTAGAGTCGGACCTGGAGCCCACTATTCTTACCGTGTGAGTTCTTTCTGTAAGCCAGTTGGCAACCCATCTCGTGATGTAGGGGTTTATGTTCACGCTGGTGAGCTTTTCTGTAATACCCGAGTGGGGAATGGTGTTGGAAGCCTTGGCAAGGTCAAGGTAGGCTGTGTGAACCACCTTTCCCTCATCTATGGCCTTGTTCCATGATGATGCACTCCATAGCCTTGCAGATCAGGCTAGTCAGGCTTATGGGGCGATAGTTACCAGGGTCAGTTGTGGCCCCTCCTTTGTGGAGAGGAATAACCATTGCTGTGTGCCATTCTATGGGCACGCAGCCTGTGGAGAGGCTGAGGTTGAACAGTGTGTTTAGGTGGGGGTTAGTTCATTCTATAGTTCATGCAAGACACAGCCTGGGACACCATCTGGTCCCACTGACACTGTGTTTTTGGCTTTTGAAAGGGCTGTTTTCACCTGTGCGTCTGTGATTTTTGGGACACTACACTTTTCCGGTATTGTTGTGGGCCCTTTTGGAGGTGAGAGGAGGGTGAAGTTTCCACTGAATCTATCTGCCAGGATGTTGGCAATATCAGTAGGTTCAGTATATTTTGTGCTATTTTGCACTAGTTCAGTGCATATCTGCGAGTTGCCACTTAGATTCTTAACATAGCTAACAAAGGCTTTGTGGTTATCTTTTGATTCCTTGGTTATTTTTCTTTTGAAGTTAGCCTTGGATGATTTCATGAGGGACCTTAGTTTCTTACTGATACTGATCAGGGATGTCTTTCCTTCTTGGGATTTGCTTTTTTTTCTGAACTAGTTTCCTCCTTCTGTTGTATAGCCTATTTATTGCAGGGGTCCACCAAACTGGTTTTCTTCTCTTAGAGGAGTGAGTCTTGGATTTGCTAGGGATGGCATGATCCATGCATCCTTGTAGGTGCTCATAGTGTGCATTTGTAAAGGTTTCTGCATCTTGGGCAGCATTATCCTTTAGCATGGGGGCTGTGAAACTTACCACCTCTGCCTTAAGTTAGGTGAAGTTTGCTTTAGAAAAGTTTTTTACTGTGGTTTCCTTAGCTGGTGGTGGTGGAGGGGTGTGGACATCCAGAGTGATTAGTTTATGGTCTGATCTAACCAGTGATGGGTTGACCTCCGGTGTGGAACACCTGTCGCCCATGTTGGTGATGACCAGGTACAATATGTTTTCACATCTGGTAGGGGAGTTTACCAGCTGATCCAGGGCGTTTGAGTTGATGAATTGCAGGAAGCGCTGGGCCTGGGAATTTGTACTCGAGTAGTTTTCCCAGTGAATGGCAGGGTAATTGAAATTGCCCAATATCAGGGTGTTTGGTAGGACCTTCATGTTTTCCACTGTCTCCAGAAAGGTGGAATGGTGGTCCTAGGTCATGGAGGGTGCAGGCCACAATTTGCATTGCAGATTTGCCCGGTGTTAGTTGCACATGGATGATCTCAGAGGTATCATGCTGCGCCACTGACATGGAGGTGGAGGTATCCTTGCTAAATATGGATACACCCCCTCCTTTTGTGTTTCGGTCCATATTCTGTGGCTGAAATGTGTGGTATGAGTTGTAGCCCAGTAGTTCTGGAGTGCTCTCTGGAGCCTGGAACTAGGTTTCAGTTACTGCACAGATGTCGACATTCTCCATACTGAGGAGTGCTTCAAGCACGTGCATTTTGACATTTAAACTCCTGGCATTGAGTAGCATAACCCTCAGTTTTTTGTTAATTGTGCTGTTTACGGAGGTAGGTTTGACTTTTGAGCCTTGCCTAAAAAAGGCACTATGGGGGCAGCAAGAGCCTTGGCCAGTATTCAAAAGCCTAGGGGTGACAGGTGCAAGCCATCTCTTGTGAAGCAATGCGGCTTGTTGAGCAGGTCGTCCCAGGCTGACAGACACTGGATCCCCTTTGAATGACACCAGAAGCTTAGCCAATTGTTGAAATGGATCATTTTTTCTTTATACTGAGGTATCATTCTTGGTGAGGGCCGGATGCTACTCAGGGTTAGGGTCATACCAGCCTGGGCTGCATGATCAGAGAGCTCTTCCATGTCTCTTTTCATGTAGTCCAGGGAGGTATGTCTCAGGTCATTCACACCAACATGAACAATGACAGAGTCATATTTGTACTTGTTCTGGAGTGACCCAAGTGCTTGTGTTATGTGGTGGATTCTGGCTCCCAACAGGCAGCTAACAGTAACCTTCTAGGTTCTTTCAGAAATGTTCTATACTTGCAACTATATTTATACTTTTTCCACATTTCTTGCCTTCTCATCTGGTCCTTCACCTTATATTTTTTCTTTAGTTTTTTGGCACATTCAGTTGCTGCCTAGTTTTTATCCACTTGTGGTTCGATTTCCATTCCTGCTTGACGTCGATATGCTTCTGCTAGCCTAAGCAGGGAAGTCATCTTAGATTTATCCTCCTCATGTTTCAAAAAGTTCACTACATTTGTGTCTTGTGAGGTCAGCAAATATGTTTGGAGTCCCATGATTACAGATCTGTACATGTAAGCAAATTCAAGGAGGCCCATCCCTCCTTTGGAATGGGGAATATATAATCTAGTATGCACTGATTTTTATACATCATTTGGTGAGCACGAAGCATCCTTCTTGTTTTCCTATCTAATCTATATAACATGTGTTGGGGCCAGTCAATCATGCCAAAACTGTAAGTTAGGACAGGAAGGGCAAATTGGTTTATAGCTTCGATTTTGTTCCCAGATGTCAACACTGTTTTCCTTACTAATTTTTTCACATTTGTTCATGTTTTATTGTTGATCCTTCATCAGTTCCCAAATATTTATACACTCCTTGCTCAAGTTCTTTTATATCACATTCTTGTCCCAAACTGATGTTTCCTTGGTGCTGCAGTTTTCCTGCTTTAAAGGTTGCTTTTGCACATTTATCAAGACCAAATGACATTCTTATATCATCTGATAAAGTTTTGACAACTTGTAGTTTACTTTCAGTTCCTCATCTGATGAGCTATACAGTTTCAAATCATCAACAAAGAGAAGATGAGAAGTCTTTGCACTTTGTTGTTTTCTAGGAGCCAAATTATAGCCATGCCCTAAGCTGTTAAGTAGACAGCTTAATGGCTTAAGGGCAAGGCAGAATAGCAGCGGTGACAGAGAGTCACCCTGGAATATCCCCCTTTGAATTTTTATCCCTGGAATAATAATTAGTCCTTCATCATGGCTTAACTGCAAAGTGGGCTGCCACTGTTTCATGGTCGATGTAATGTAGTTGATCAGTGTAGGAGGTATCTTATACATTTTTAAGCACTCTTTTATCCATGAATGTGGGATACTATCAAATGCTTTTTTGTAGTCAGTCCATGCCATGTTTAATTCTTCCCCCTTTTTTACAGTTCTCCACTATAACTTTGTTTAACAACAAATGGTCCTTTGTTCCATATGACTTTCTTTTATTGCCCTTTTGTTCTGCCATAATTGAGTTTTCTTCTAAATGACGATAGACTCTGTCGGCATCAGTTCCAGTGTATAGTTTATATGTCACCGGAAGGCAAGTTATTGGTATTAATATAATTCACTTGACTCCTAGTTCAAACATACAAATCCAGCTACTCAGCTGGGAACTCTCTGTTTGCCAACTCTGTTTGAAAAACATGGAACAGACTCCCAGCTGACTTGACCCTAGAACCCTCACTAACTCAATTAAAAAACAAACTCAAGAAATACTTAAAAACACATTGGTTATGTCCTTGCACTAACCCCGACTAGTGACCTCTCTATTTCTTAGGTGCCTTACCTTCAGCTACCTCTAACTTTTTTCTACCACACCATTTCAGGAAGCAGTCAATTGTATAACTGTTGCTCAATGTATCTTAAACCTGAATGTAATGTTATGTATATATAACTTTGAAAATAATGTTATGTTTTGTAAAGTGTTTTATAATAAGTTAGTACTATATGTGCAAAATGCTGGTATTGCTTATGGCTGTAATCTGCTTGAAACTAGCATTTACTAAATGTTCAATGTGTATTATTATGTTGGAGCTTTTCTCCCCGGGCCTCCGCTGAAAATGGACATATATCCAGTCGGACTATCCTGGTCAAGAAATGTAAAATAAAACAAATAAATAAATAATATTTAGGGTAGCCTGCAGGTTCTCTCTTAAGTAGGAGCATTGTTTTTCTGGTTGTTAGCCAGGTTGGTGTCTGTTCGGGGTACGCATATAAATAGTTCTTACTCATGGCTAAATTTTCATGCAAAGATGTTAATACATTTAACCAGACGTTAGATACTGCATCTGGGCCTGGGGTTTTTCAGTTAGGAGCTTTTCTTAATTTTGTTTCAATCTGTCTAGCTGATACTTCATCCCATTTCATATCCTGTACCTTTAAACTTCTTATTCTTTCTTTTACTTCTATCCATTTAGCATCTTTCTTATGTTCCACAGGATCTTCATAAATACTTCTCCAAAATGTATCTATTTCTTCTTTTTTGTGTGGTCTTTCAATTCCTTTTACCTTGTTTCCCAATTGTCTATAAAACTTCTTTGGTTCATCAATAAATTGCTTATCTTGTACTTTTCCTTTTTGATCATCATCATCATCTTCTTTTGGCTGTTCACATTAGGGGTCCCCACAGCAGATCACCTGTTTCCATTTCTTCCTGTCCTCTGCATCATGCTCTGTCACACCAACCACCTGCATGTCCTCTCTCACCACATCCATAAACCTTATCTTAGGCCTTCCTCTTTTCCTCTTACCTGGTAGCTTCATCCTTAGCATCTTTTTCCCAATATACTTCGCATCCCTTCTCAGCACATGTCCAAACCAATGTAATCTTGCCTCTCTGGCTTTGTCTCCAAACCTTCCAACCTGGGCTGACCCTCTAATATACTTATTCCTAATCCTGTCCACCCTCATCATGCCCAGTGCAAATCTTAACATCTTTAACTCTGCCACATCCAGCTCAAACTCCTGCCTTTTTGTCAATGCCACTGTCTCCAATCCATATAACATAGCTGGTCTCACTACCCTCTTGTAGACCTTCCCTTTCACTCTTACAGGTACTCGTCTGTCACAAATCACTCCTGACACTCTTCTCCACCCACTCCATCCTGCCTGTACTCTCTTCTTCACCTCACTTCCACACTCACCGTTACTCTGAACTATTGACGCCAAGTATTTAAACTCATCCACCTTCACCACCTCTACTCTTTGCATCCTCACCATTCCTCTATCCTCCCTCTCATTCAAACACATATATTCTGTCTTAGTCCTGCTGACCTTCATTCCTCTTCTCTCTAGAGCATATCTCCATCTCTCCAGGGTCTCCTCCACCTGTTCCCTACTCTCACTACAGATCACAATGTCATCTGCAAACATCATAGTCCACGGGGACTCCTGTCTGATCTCGTCTGTCAACCTGTCCATCACCATTGCAAATAAGCAAGGGCTCAGAGCTGATCCTTGATGTAACCACACCTCCACCTTAAACGCATCCGTCACTCCCACCGCAGACCTCACCGTTGTCACATTACCCTCGTACATATCCTGTACCACTCTTACCTACATCTCTGACACTCCTGACTTCCTCATACAATACCACAACTTCTCTCTAGGCATCCTGTCATATGCTTTCTCCAAGTCTACAAAAACACAATGCAACTCCTTCTGACATTCTCTGTACTTCTCCATCAACACTCTCAGAGCAAACATCGCATCTGTAGTGCTCTTTCCTGGCATGAAACCATACTGCTGTTCACTAATCATCACATCCCTTCATAACCTAGCTTCCACTACTCTTTCCCATAACTTCATGCTGTGACTGATCAATTTAATCCCTCTGTAGTTACTACAGCTCTGCACATCACCCTTATTCTTAAAAATCGGTACCAAAACACTTTTTTTCCATTCCTCAGGCATCCTCTCACTTTCCAAGATTTCATTAAACAATCTGGTTAAAAACTCCACTGCCATTTCACCTAAACACCTCCATGCTTCAATAGGTATGTCATCTGAGCCAACAGCCTTTCCATTTTTCATTCTCTTCATAGCTATCCTTACTTCCTCCTTGCTAATCCATCGTACTTCATGATTCACTATCCCTACATCATCCAACCTTCCCTCCCTCTCATTCTCTTCATTCATCAACCCCTCAAAGTACTCTTTCCATCTCCTCAACACACTCTCCTCGCTTGTGAGTATGTTTCCCTCATTATCCTTTATCAACTTTACCTGCTGCACATCTTTCCTAGCTCGGTCCCTCTGTCTAGCCAATCGGTACAGGTCCTTTTCTCCCTCCTTAGTGTCCAACCTTTCATACAACTCTTCATATGCCTTATCCTTAGCCTTCGCCACCTCTCTCTTTGCCATGCACCTCATCTCCTTATACTCCTGTCTACTTTCTTCATCTCTCTGACAATCCCACTTCTTCTTTGCCATCCTCTTTGCCTGTATACTCTTCTGTACTTCCTCATTCCACCATCATGTCTCCTTGTCGTCCTTCCTCTGTCCCGATGTGATATCAAGTGCCTTTCTAGCCATCTCCCTTACTAGCTCTGCTGTAGTTACCCAGCTATTTGGTAACTCTTCACTGCCACCCAGTGCCTGCCTTAACTCATCCCTGAACTCTACCTCACAATTACCCTTTTTCAATTTCCACCATTTGATCCTTGGTGCTGCCCTCACACTCCTCCTCCTCTTCTTGATCACCAACGTCATCCTACAAACCACCATCCTATGCTGCCTAACTGCACTTTCTCTGGCCACCACTTTACAGTCTCCAATCTCCTTCAAACTGGCCCTCCTACATAAGATATAATCCACCTGTGTGCATCTTCCTCCACTCTTGTATGTCACCCTATGCTCCTCCCTCTTGTTAAAATACATATTCACCACAGCCATATCCATCCTTTTCGCAAAATCCACTACCATCTGACCTTCTGCATTCCTTTGTTTAACACCATACCTACCCATCACTTCCTCTTCCCCACTGTTCCCTTCACCAACATGCCCATTTAAATCTGCTCCAATCACCACTCTCTCACCCTTGGGTACAGTCATCACCACTTCATCCAATTCACTCCAAAATTTTTCTTTCTCATCCATTGCACACCCAACTTGTGGAGCATATGCACTAACAACATTAATCATTACACCATCAATTTCCAGCTTCATAAACATCACTCTATCCGACACCCTTTTCACCTCCAAAACACTCTTTGCATACTGTTCCTTCAGAATAACTCCAACGCCATTTCTCCTCCCATCTACACCATGATAAAACAATTTAAACCCACCTCCGATACACCTAGCCTTATTCCCCTTGCATCTGGTCTATTGCACACACAATATACCAACCTTCCTACTGTCCATCATATAAGCTAGCTCTCTCCCTATTCCAGTCATACTGCCAACATTCAAAGTTCCGACCCTCACTACCACAGTCCTAGCCTTTCTCTTCTCTTCCTGCCTTCGGCCATGCCTTCCGCCTCTTCTCCTCCTTCTTTTCCTTTTTATTTATCTATTTTTCTTCTAAGTTTTTCCACCTGTGCTGAGATTTTTAGTTTATTTGCAATTTGTTATTTGCAATAGTGCATGATAGATCCTGATCTGTTCTAATAGTGCGCATTGCTTTTATCACGTCTATCTTTCTAAGTATTCATCTGTTCCCTCTTCTGTACTATAAGGTAACACTGAGATATACTGAATGGAGTTTAAGACGTCTGACTGCTTAATATGCTGAATCAATTGACTACGGTCTGCAATATAAACAGGACTAGTTTGATGAAGATGATACTGACCTTTAAGACCTGTTCCAATAAAACAAAAGAGCTTCCTGCACATATTAAGGTGACGCCTCAGCATCAACTTGTCAATGCCTGCACCACAGCATTATCCCTTAAAGATGGAAAAATATAAAGGCTGTGGATGTATGTTCCTGTACAAACACTGCTGTGCAATATTAGGTGGCACTTTACTTTTGAGGTGCTGTCCTTAGCATAAACTGTTAAACGGAGGTGCTATCTGCTGAGCTGATAGCAACACAGGGGACTGCTAAAGATCCCATGGCACTTTCAGAAAAAGAGTCAGGACATTTTATAAATCAGCCTCATAAAATAGCACATACTCAACCAAATACAATTATATCAATATTTTTTCCAAACACTACAAGAACATAAAATAAAAAATAAATAAATAATAATAAACCTCATGTAAGCAAAGGTTCTGAATACTGAAACTCCTTTTTAATCTTCATATAAACATTTCCATCTCTAACATGCTTTTTTCTTTATCCCATATCCAAGTACTATGTACTTGTACTATACCTTGCTATACATATCTTCCAATGTACTCCCAGAAGTAATACATTATCACTTTCATTTGAATGACACACTCCATTATCGTGCAAGCCATAAAAAGCTATACCTTGTGTAATCTCTACCAACCCTTTAAGAGACAGTGTTCTGTCCATCATACCCAAGAACAACCTAAAATGCTGGCATATCAGAAAGAAATCTTCACATTGGTCACCATCTCTACATACTTCTACTAAAGTCATTTCTCTTTCAACTGCTTGTATTTCTATTTTATTATTTTCCAAAAACTTAACTATGGTTAAGTCTTCACATCAAATTATATAAGCTACTGTCTTGTCTTAATTTTCTTTTTTATTTTCTTGTGGCATTTTTATCTTCTTTACTTAATGTCTCCCAACTTTTCCTCCAGCATTCCATTCATTTCATTGATATTCCTTTAGTCAAATTTCAATTTGCTGCATTAGATCAAAAATATTTGGTTGAATTTTCTTCCTTTTTTGGCTTTTCCTGGTTAGGGGTCGCCACAGCAGATCACCTGTTCACTCATGATTGGCAGTGCAGTTTTACAGTGTTGAGTTGCCAGCCCAGCGCCCAACCATCCACAGAAGGCACACACATGCACCCACTCATGCCTAGGGCCAATTTAGAGTGTCCAATCCACCTACAGTATGTCTTTGGGATGTGGTAGGAAACCGGAGCACCTGGCTGAATACTACAAAGGTATTCAATGATTTGCAGGGTGATTTTTTTTTAGCTTTTTAGAGTTAGTCAATGAATGTGTTGCATTCACTTAAACTGTCTGTTTGTGTGTTGTGTGTTTTTTGCCAAGCTCAGCATTTAGTGGGGAAATTGAAATTAAGATAAGAATTCCTTTCCAAGTTCTACAAAATCTATCCATCATGGAATTTTTTTAAATAAACACATAGACAAGGTAAAGAAGTGGCTGTTTGCAAACGCGAAGAAAGCAGTTATTTACCTATGCAATTCAGAAATCCAAGGACCAAAGCTGAGTATCAGTATATGCCATATATGCACAGAGTATACAAAAGCTTTTCCTAGTAACAGTACCTGTGCAAGTGTTGCATCATTTGTGAATGATAAGGTTGTTTCTTATGCAGCATGTTTAATGTAAGTGAATTGATGCCATATGTAAAGTTGAGGTCAGACAGATTTTTAATGCTGTTCATTTTTTATGTAGAACAGATGGTTGGGCAGAGTCACTGACATGGCAAAGGGGAAATGTTCAAATGCTGATGTTAAATATTTAAGAGGAAACAGTTCAGATTTCACATAATGTTTATTATAGGCACGACAAATGAAAGTTAGAGTTAAAAAATTATCTTACTTTTAGAAATTTTTATACTACTAAAGTCAGGGGAAGTTCGGAATCTCTAGGCATGACAGCCAAGGGTTCTATAGACAGCTGAGTGGGAAAGATAAAAGGTACTATACAGCACTTCGCTTAAGAAAAAGACAAATGACAGCAAACAGTTTATGCATCCCAGTTCAGATGAAATATAAAAACATATAGCACTGAATCACAAATGATGGATCATAAACATTTGAATAATATTGTAAAATATATACATGCATACATACATAGATACATCTATACATACATGCATATGTACATACATACATGCAAACATGCATACATACATACATATATGCAACCAGGTCAAATAATCAAGGTAATGTTGTACTGAAAAATCGAGAGACTAAAACACTGACCTCTGAACTGTCCAACAGAAGACATATGTGTGTGTGTGTGTGTGTGTGTGTGTGTGTGTGTGTGTGTGTGTATGGAATTTGTTAAGGAGTTTATTTATGAAACAGGTCTATATGAACTACAACATTTTGTTGTATTCTAGCATTCTCAGGATGCTGTGCTCTTAAGAAGTCTTGGCTATCCATTATTTTAGTCAGTTGTTGTATAGAAGATGGTGGGAAACATAAAACGACGTTACTGACCCTATTTCTAAAGCCCATTGTCTGAGCACCAGTAATAGTATCAGTGGCTCATCAAGTATTTCCCTCATCTTTAGTGCTAGAAGAACAGACAGTTGTAAGTTCTATCCCCACATCAGATGTTTGGATTCATTTTCCACTACTAGTAATACAGTGTAGTATAAGGCGGTTCTGCACTCCTGAATGGGCCTCCCCTGAATGAGATGTTAAATCGAGGTCCTATCTGTCTGAGTTGGTAACTTAGATGGATGTGAAAGACCTCATGACAATTACCCAAAACAGTAGGGGATCCTTCATTTGTTTACATACTTAGATATTTTCTAGTAATAATACACATTAGATAGTATTTGCATATCTACACAGCTCCCTGTTGAAATGTCAGCCCTCAACATGCTGAGTGCCGACATGCCAAAAAAAAAAAAAGATTGAAAATAGTGGAGAAGAGCAAATCTTGAATATCGCTTCTCTACTTTAAACTTCTTTTTTTTAGAAGGGCAAGCACCTGACACTCCCTGAACTTATAGATATTAACTCTGAGCTCACCATATCTCGGAGAAAAAGGAATATTCCAAGAAATGGCCTTCCCAAACTTAACATATGTAAGTCCGTTTTTTATGCCACTCTGTCTCCACATTAAGGGACTAACTATAGTGGGTCCCAACATTTTAAATGGTTACCTGTTTACACTCTTATTCATAAATCAAAATAACTGAAAAAAATATTGAGCCAGATTCATTAATGCCTATATTAAGTGTACACCATTCTCAGTGAATAGATAACACAAGCATAATTTCCACCTTGTTCCTCCTAAAATGTCGTTCGACAATGTGATCCTTCAATGATTTAATACAGACCCCTACAATGTGTTGGCTACATATATTCTTTCTGAGAGAATAGACAGCACAAAAAATAAGGTAGAGGTGTTCTTGAATACAGATTGTGTACAATTAGCATAGGAATTCTTGAATCCAGCACATTATTTTTCTAATATCCACTTTGTTATATTTTTAATTCCCTCCAGTCATTTCTCCACAGCCACTTTTTAATCTTATTTATAAGTTCTGTTAAAACCCACTTCTTCTGCTCTGGCTTTCCATAATTCTCACAAAATAAGTTCTAAATCATTTCATTTCAGTCATTCTTACATGTTCATTTCTCATGTACTTATAAAATCAATACAATATCATGTTCATATTTGTTTCACTTATATTACGTACAACATTCTTACAAAAAGCATTCTCACATTTTTGTAATCCTTTCATGCTTTAAAGATAAATGTTCTAATGTCTCTAGATATCTGCAATCATAACACAACCTTTCTGGCATCACTTTATATACCACATGACATTTACCAGAAGTTTACCCAGTGTTAAACTCAACAAAAAGTCCTGATCTGGTAAAAATCCCTTTAGTTTTCTCTATCTCCCCAAGTCCTTGTAATGTTCCAAATAATAATATTTTTTCACGAAATTCTTTTCAATGTTTTTTCTCCTGTTTATCTTCTTATTTTCTATTACATTATTCTACTCTGGTTTCTTCATTGTCCACTTAATCCATCCATTTTCTTGATTCATTCTTTCCCAAAAATTATTATTATATTTTTCACGCATAAACCTTAACTAATATATTCAATTACTTTTCGTTCATTTTACTTAACATCCAAAATAAAACTGAAGACATCTGGGATGTGATTCAGAAAGACCAGCTTCAGTGATAAGCCTTACCAGGGTCTATATCACATAGTCGAAGTTTCATAACTCCGAACACCTAATGGTCGAACCATTATGTTCGAAGTTACAGAACTTCAACTACGTAAAAAAAAAAAACAACGGACAACAAAATAAACTGTTTTAAGCAGGGGTCAAGCCCCCATACACCTCCCCACACCCCCCACTGCTTAAATATACCAACTCCAAGATCACACCACATGGAAGTGAATGGAAACCTCCACTTATGGAGATTTCCATTCAGACACTCGAACTTTTACAAATTCGAACATATGGTCTCAACCATATGTGGTTCAAACTTGTAAAAGTTCGACTACATGATAGGAACCCGCCTTACCAAGGGCTGTAATGCCCTTTCTGATTCAGAGACACACTTACCACAGAGATTCTACATGGAGGGTAGAATCACTCTGGTGGGCCATTTTACAGCTATGCTAATTGTACTTGAGGCATTCCAGGCATATCTCTCTACTGTCCAGATTTTCAAAGATTGTCCAGATTTTTGCCTCATAATTTTGGCCTGTTCATGATAACATTTGTAATTTTCTGGCAAATCACTGAATATTAAAGTCACTAAATAATGATAGGCATTTGAGTTTCAGATTCCATATCCTTCAGAGAATGCACACTAATGCAAAACCTGTTAGTCTAACAACATTCTAAGTTAATAAGAGCAATATTTAAAACATGTCTCTGTTTTTGGATCTTTGTCCCCCCATTAATTTTGGCTCTGTACAGATTTTTTTGTGTGAAGAGGTAGAACGGTATGATTCCAGGGTAGCAGCATGTGTTTGTGTGTGTGTGTGTGTGAACAGCAGCATGAGTTTGGGAGCGTGAGTAAGGGGGGTACCTGTGCCGATGAGTTGCATGGGCCACCAGTTATAATTAACACCAAAAAGTACTGTTTACCACTGGTGGTTATCACATCCATTTCAAAGACATGGAAATTAGTTTAAAATGAGGTCTTCATTGCTGTGTCTAAACATGTCTCTGAATCACATTTCCTGTTAATACTGAAACTTCAGCTGTTGACTGTTGCAGTTTCCACAAGCTTTGGGAAAATTTTCTGAATACCAGCCCATGCGTGCAATTGGATTGATCAACTCCCAACTTCCCTTCTTATTAAAAAACATATAAAATACCTACTCAATGAGATTCAGTCAGGAAGCCATTGAGAAAATTATTTGTAACAACTCTTTAATTTCCTTTTGAAAAAATATCAGTGTTGTTGTGTCTTTCGGCTTTTTCCCAGTTAGGGGTCGCCACAGAGGAACTCCGGTCCGCTAATGATTGGTAGTTGATTTTTACATGCCGAGTTACCAGCCCTGACGCACAACCTTCAACGGAGGTACGCCCATTCATGCATGTCTCCACGCAGAAGGCGCTCTAGCTGAGAATCGAACCGGACAGCGTCTTACTGTGAGACGACAATGCTACCGCAGCACCACCACCGCGGGTTTTGAAAAATATCAATACACTAGCAAAATGCTGTAACTTTTATAACATAGAATTAATCAAATATGCTTTCTCTCTGACCTCTTCTGAAATATAATCCCACTGCTCTTCTGCTATCCACTTTTTACCAAACCTTATGCTAGTATTGATATTTCTGTAATGGAAAAATAACCTACCCCCCTATTTTTATAACATCTCCCAAACTTTTATCTTTTTATTCATTTAAATTTAAACTTACTTTTCCTAATAATCTTCCTACGCCTTTTTTCTTATCCAAATCATGTTTTTGCTGTGAATTCGAAATCATCTGCATATGAAAACATAACTGAAATTTCTGCTTTATCTCCAGTTAAATACATTCCCACTTTAAGCTGTTTTCCCTTTTGCCAAGAACTAATATTCATAACCGTAGTAAACAAAGCAGTGCTCATTGGGTATCTCTGATGAGCTACTCTTCTCACCTCAGTTCTTTCACTTAGTCTTCCATTCAAAAGAAACCTTACATGACTCTTTTCAAACCCAGAGGATAATAATAAAAATGTTTCTAGAATTTTATACACCTGTGCAATTCTCCATAGTTGTCTGTGCTCTACAGTATCAAAAGCCTTATTTTCATCTCTTACTGCTGTTCTAGCATCTTCCTGTCCATCTAACACATCTGCTACTTCAAAAATTAATCATAACTCCTTCTAATGGCGTCACCACCAAAATAAGTTCTTCCTCTATCTTGCTTTAAAATATTTTCTTGCATACTTAAAGTCACAATTTCCTCCTGCTTGCATCATTCCTCTCCTTCCTCGTTATTTTCACTACACTCTTCCTCTCATTCCTCCTTCCTCGTTATTTTCACAAGACTCTTCCTCTCATTCCTCCTTCCTCATTATTTTCACTACACTCTTCCTCTCATTCCTCCTTCCTAGTTATTTTCACTACACTCTTCCTCTCATTCCTCCTTCCTCGTTATTTTCACTACATTCTTCCTCTCATTCCTCCTTCCCCATTATTTTCACTACACTCTTCCTCTCATTCCTCCTTCCTCATTATTTTCACTACATTCTTCCTCTCATTCCTCCTTCCTCATTATTTTCACTACATTCTTCCTCTCATTCCTCCTTCCTCGTTATTTTCACTACACTCTTCCTCTCATTCCTCCTTCCTCATTATTTTCACTACACTCTTTCTCTCATTCCTCCTTCCTCATTATTTTCACTACACTCTTCCTCTCATTCCTCCTTCCTCGTTATTTTCACTACACTCTTCCTCTCATTCCTCCTTCCTCATTATTTTCACTACATTCTTCCTCTCATTCTTCCTTCCTCGTTATTTTCACTACACTCTTCCTCTCATTCCTCCTTCCTCATTATTTTCACTACACTCTTCCTCTCATTCCTCCTTCCTCGTTATTTTCACTACACTCTTCCTCTCATTCCTCCTTCCTTGTTATTTTCACTACACTCTTCCTCTCATTCCTCCTTCCTCGTTATTTTCACTACACTCTTCCTCTCATTCCTCCTTCCTCAATATTTTCACTACACTCTTCCTCTCATTCCTCCTTCCTCATTATTTTCACTACACTCTTCCTCTCATTCCTCCTTCCCCGTTATTTTCACTACACTCTTCCTCTCATTCCTCCTTCCTCATTATTTTCACTACACTCTCCTCATTACTTACCCTTTAAAATATTTGTATTTCTTTAAACTACAAGAAAAATGTTGTTAGTATATTGTAGCAGCTATGCCCATTGGAGATATGCTCAGGAATACTTTCTAAAACCAAGCATACCATAACAGTATGCTGGCAGATACTTATGCTCTTTTACATTATACTTGTTAGGGGGCTTTCTCCCCTTAGCCCCAATTTCTATTTTATGCTACAACAAAGAGGTGTTGGTTGGAGAGGTTAATGTGTGATAGACTCCCTTACAAAGTAAAATAGCTAGCTGATTTACAGCTATATAACATATATACAAAGTAAAAAAAAGCAATTTCAGGGCAAATGATATTTAGGGGGGATTGAGAGTTAGTGTAGTGGTTAAGATGTTTACCTCATAGGCACAAGATACAGGGTCTGGTTCTCATCTTTGGAAGAAAACTTAGCTAGTCTTAAAATGGCCCACAAGGGTAGCTAACCTAGTACCTACCTAAGAACCTATAAATCCTGATGTCACAAGGTAATCTCACCTCATCTGGATGATCATTTAAGTAGGCAAGATATATAAGTAAAATCAGCTCAATTATGTATTAACCATTTCATGAGTGTGAAAAAAATGGATGGACTCAGTAGGCTCATGGCAAAAGTTCCTGTTAGTTAAAAGTCAGAGATCTGCCCTAATAAAATGATGATAAATGACACAAATTATTAAATTTTTAAATTAAATTATTAAATTAAAGTCAGAATAAGAGGGGATACAGTGGAAGAAGTCACAGGGTCTATGTTCAGCCACTGAATGGGCTAACCATTGAGTGGCTGAATATTGAACAATAAGCATCAAAAGTTCCCACACTGATCTTACATTTCATCGACAGGGTAAGTAACTACTTGTCCAACACTTCTCTGTCACACACATTCTTAGGATGACCAGAAATGGATGGAAAATGTAGGTGCAATTAAGAATCTGTTAAGACCAATAGAACAGGTGACAAGAATGGTTGCTGTCATAAATGCAAGACACAATTTGCATTTGTATTAATCCAAAACATATTAATAAAATTATTAAACAAGAGCATTCCCTATTGCTTACATCTGCGGAAGTGGTTTAAGGAAGGCTAAATATTATTTCAGTATAAGGCAGAAACTAGTGTTTCTGGCAGATACAATTATACAAAGAAAGCACCAAATTGGGTACATTTACATTAAATGTCCTATTAGCAAGGTACAGATTTCTCAAAGTCCTATTCAGTATTTCAGAAACACCAGAAGCAGTTGTGTAACTAAATGAAAACGTAAAAGGTTGTAAAATAACTGTTGATCAAAAAAGTTGAATCAAACTTAAAAAGAACATGATAAAGACACTAATAAAACAAATGTCAAAGCTAGCCAATACCCTCTGTAAAGCAATAACCACTGTGGGCAAAGACAACCAAGTGCATTTGATTATTTAAATGTAACTCTTTACATTCCAATATATATTTGCATTGTTTGCAGTTACCACACTTTATGGTGCCCTTCTAACTGTCCTTGATTGTACCAAAGCTGCTCTTTTCTGCTAGTTTCTTAAGGTTACTAGCACTCTTGTAAAGAAAAGTGGGTCTTATCCCCATGATTTGTTTTATTTTGTCATCACTAACCAAAATACCCCAGAATTTGTTTGTTATACCCTTTAATATGCTGGTCTCTTGGTTGTATGGCAGCTGCTCTTGAGTACTCAGCAGGCTGGTTAGAAGTACTGGATGGAGTCTTTTGACTATCACCAAGTTCTGAGTTGTCTAATGATCTGTTGAGGTTATACAGGAAATTATTCAGTTACCATACAATACAACCAAAGAACTAACACATTAAATGGTATAATAAACACATACTGGGGTATTTCGGCTAGTGAATCATAGCAAAGTGTCTGACATGTGAAGCCTTCTATGTTGGAAAGACTGAGAGGGAACTGAGAAGGTGAATTTGTGAACACAATTATGAAATTTTAAAACATAATTTGAAGAATACATTATACAGACATTCCATTTTGTACTGGTGTCAAGCAATTCTCTTTTATTATTTTAGAAAAAATAAAAATTGATCCTAGGGGGTGGACCATGAGAAGATCAGATTGAAACAAAAAGAATGGTGATTTTTGTTTAAGTCTATCTTGGTTCTTGGTTTTAAAGATCAGATTTAACTTAGGGAACTAGTTTGGCAGCTCAAACTTGATTCGACCCACAGCCCTAGTATAACAAAAGTACCTCATTAGTGCCTGTTCTTAAGAAAAAAGCTGAAGCATTGTAACCTTCCTATACCTACACTAACTTATGGGTCTAATTTACGTGGTCATATAACTCCACAGCTCATTTGTTGTCATTTTGGATGAAATATATACATTTTAACTTTTGATAAGCCTAAATTTGTATATACATATACTTTTTATTGCCAATATTTATTGTTTAATATTTAAAATATTCAAAAACTTTTAAATTTTTATATACTGTTTCATATTCATATTTTAGTCCACTGTTATTTTTAAAAAATGTAATTAATTTAATTGTTTTAATTATTCAATTCAGTTAATTCATTATCTATTTTGAATGATTTTCATAATATATAAGGACGTTGTTGACTGATATGTTTTTATTCTGAAGAAGTCTGTTGTAGAGTATGACAAAGTGAGGTATTGCCAGCTATGCCAGACGAAGCAGGGCAGTTGATGTGTAACTTACTCCAGCTTAGCTAGCTGGAGTTTTGTAAATAATTATATGTAATTTGTATATAAAACTGATTTGTACAGGTTCTCATGTTGAAAATCTAATTGTAAAGCTGCTTGCATTAAAAATGTATGAACAGTGGGTCCTGCTGGACAGAAAAGAAATACACCTGTATGTCAGACTGTATTGTAACTGTTGAAGTGAATACATTGTAACAGGGGATACTGGAAGAGAAGAGGTTAATCTCAGTCCAGCTGACATTGAAAAATAGTCTGAAATTAAATTACCTGGTGCCACAAAATGAAATAGTGCCAGTCCAGCTATCTGGAATTTTGTAAATAATTATATGTCACTGGTGAATATCGAAATGATTTGTGTAAGATGTTTGTGTTACAACTGTATTATAACTGTATGTTATGTGTATATCAAACTGGTGGTACAGACGTATATGTTGAAAAGGGTTTGCAAAGTACTGAGCTTAAAAATGTAACCACAGTGTACCCTACTGGAATAGAACAGAAATGTACTTGCACTATTGTAACTGTTTAGATGTATATATTTTAATAGTGGCAAATGGAACACAGGAGGTTAACTTCAGAAAAAAATAGCTGAAATTAAATTACTTTATGGTCATGAAATAAAAAAATTCTGTATTGTCTTTAAATGTGGAGGAATGTAAATTGGTTTACGACTTCCACCATTTGCCAAAAGATTTGAGGTCTATGTATTTTCATAGGTGGATGCTAAATACTGCTAGCTTTCCTCAGTGGTGGTTTTACCTGGGATAGAGTTAGCTGACAAGAGATTATGTCATTCTGCAAACTATCCCAGCAGTAATGTTTGAGATATTCATTTAAGAACTCTCTGAGAGAAAGATAGTATTCTGCATTTTGACTCTGACCTGACAAGATCAAGATCCACTCACCATATCTGCCTTGCTTGCTCGGAAGTAAGTTATTAGGGTACAGCAATTCTCTTAGATACAGTCAGGAATATAGCAAAGCTTAGCTTAGATGTTTTTCTTTATTTATTTGAGACTGTCCTGCAATGTTGTTTTAAATATTTCCTGCAATTTTGAACTCTGATGTAACCGTAAGTATATACTGAGTATTTTCTTGTTCTTTTATTATTTATTATTAAATATATTTAAACATTTCATTGTGGCTGATCTGTTTAGAGATATTTAGGTTCTGGGAGTACTTGCATATTTTTTTGGTGACACTGTGTAGGGCACTCCTAATAGCATTGCTCTTGGTCAACCTACCATTTGTACTGATAGTAACATTAAGCAGTAAGATTTGACACCCTTTGTTACGGGCCTTAAAGTAGCTGATAAAGACATTGCTGGTGGCAGTGATAACTACCTTATAGTTTGGGCAAACGGGGGCATAGCTAGTAAACCTGTGCTAGCCTTTCCCAGGTGTGTTTGTGTGTGTGTGTGTGTGTGTGTGTGTGTGTGTGTGTGTGTGTGTGTGTGTGTGTGTAAAACAAATCTCCAAGAATGTGTGTGTCAGCTACTTGGGCAGGGACACAAAGCACTGGTTGGACAGAGACAGTGTTGGAGGTCTTGGCTTGGCTACTCAGTTGAGATCTCAACTCTATAGCTGTGCCAGTGGGGAGTCTTACTAGGGATCTAGAGAAAGAGGGACAAACCATCCCAAGACTGACTGTGGTCTATGTGTGCTCTTAAAGGAAATTGCACTTGATGAAGACAGCTGCATCTGGAAATCTTGTGTGTGTACCTGTCATCCTCCCAATGTACGTCCCCCACTGGTACTATTCATGAAGATGGAGGCTCCTTGATTATTGGTCCAGTGGTGGGCCATCATACCTGGTTTAGACTATAAAGACTGTATCTTGCAGTTCTGATTGTAGCCAGACACAAAATGTCTGTGAAAAGCAATCCTACTGCATTGTCCTTAGGGTAAACTAATTGCTACCCTTGAAGGCTGGAAGTTTTTGAAATGTTTTTATAGCTTCTAGATGCTATAACGTATCTTGGCAAAGCTCTATTTGTGCGTATTATGACACATATGTGCTAAATTATGGTTCAGTTTTTAGTAAGAGGGATAGTGTAGGAACCAGAAGTCTGGTGACTAGATATATAATATGACATTATGCAATCCAGCACTGAAATTATGTTTTAATAAAAGATGAGACAGAAGTCTCAGGGCAGTCTGTTTTTGAAACCTGACAAAGAAGGACCACTCATCCACTTTATCTTGCCTTGCTCTACTAAGTGACCTAGGGGATAGTAATTCTTTAGATCAGTGAGGAAAATGTAGTGAGATTAGTTGAATATTGTTTTTCTGTATCTGTGTGAATCTTTCCACCAGTGTTGTTTTTAATATTTCCTGTGATTGAAACTCTGGTGTTTATTGTAAATAGATATTTAGCATTTTCATGTTCTTTTTTATTTATTACATATATTTAAACTTTTCATTGTTGCTGGTCTTTTAGAAAATATTTTAACCTTTGAGAGTACATATATTTATTTGATGACACTATGGCCACTCCTGAAAGCCTTGCTGCATTGGTCAAACACTACCATTTGTATTAGTATTAATTTTACTCAATATAATTGGATACCCTTGTAAGAGCCTTAGAGCAGCTGACTTTGGAGTGTTCTGGTGGCAATATCTACCTTATAGTCTCAGCTGGAGCACCTTCTGTGTGGAGTCTGCATGCCCTCCCCACGGTCGAGTGACATTAAAGACATGCAGGTAGGTGCATGCATGAATGGGAGTGCCTTCTTTGAAGGCTGGGCATTGGGCTGGCACTCACCACTGTAAAAATCCACTCCAATCATTAGCGGACCGGAGTTCCACTGTGGTGACCCCTAACTGGGAAAAGCCAAAATACATTACTAGTCTGGGCAGAGGAGGCATAGCTGGTAAATCTGTGCCAGACTTTCCCAGGTGTGTGTGTGTGTGTGTGTGTGTGTGTGTGTGTGTGTGTGTGTGTGAAGATGAACTAACCCCTCACCTAAACACACTGTTCAAACTCAGCCTCTACACAGGCTACATACCTATAGAGTGGCGCAGAGCAACAGTTATTCCAGTCCACAAAGGTGGAGCCACAACTGACCCCGGGAACTATCGCCCTATAAGCCTGACTACCTTGGTCTGCAAGGCTATGGAGCACATCATCATGCAATTCATTAACAGAGACATTGGGAACCTCCAAACACTGGACCCTGCACAGTTCAGCTTTGTTAAGGGCAGATCATGCCTCCTAAACCTGGTGAACTTCTTTGAGACAGTTACCAAGGATATAGACGAGGGAAAGGTGGTAGACACAGCATAACTAGACCTCGCAAAGGCCTTTGACACCATTCCCCATTCTGGTATTATAGACAAGCTCACCAGCCTGAACATAAACCCCTATGTCACAAGATGGGTTGCCAATTGGCTCATGGACAGAACCCACATGGTGAGAGTTGCGGGAGCTAGGTCTGACTCTAAACCAGTTACAAGTGGCATTCCCCAGAGCTCAGTCCTAGGACCCCTCCTGTTCGGCATATACTTCTCAGAGGTACAGACAAGCACAGGAGGACTATGGCTAACCAAGTTCGCAGACAACTGCAAACTAGGGGCTATAATTGACTCTCCAGCTGACACAGACATCCTCCAAAAGGGTCTCCCTGAGACGGACACCTGGTGTCAAAATCATGGCCTCAAGCTAAATGCCAAAAAGTGCATAGTCATCCCCTTTGGAAAAAACAAAGTATACACAAACTACCACATAGGTGGTAACCCCATAAATATGGAAAATGTAATAAGGGATCTGGGGACCCAAGAAGATAGTGATCTCTCCTTTGATAATCACATTGCCAACGTGGTTAGAAAATCCTTCTATGTGGCACACCTAATCACAAAAGGGTTTGCATCCAGATCAAAAGAGGTCATTGTGCCCCTCTACTTATCACTCATCAGACCCATCATAGAGTACAATGCCCCATTTGGGATGTACCTTACAAGACACCTGCAACAGCTGGAAAGACCACAGACATACGTCACCAAGAAGATCACTGGCCTCAAACAGATGCCCTATGCAGCTCGACTGAAGAAACTCCAGCTGTACTCAGTTGCATACCGCCTACTCAGAGGTGATCTCTGCCTGACATACAAGGCCATGTCCAACCCAGAACTGATGGACATGCTCCACCTAAAGAAAACTTTATCCACCTCGAGCGACACACTCTAGGGATCTAAACCTCACCACAACAATAAATAGGATGTGCTGGAGGGATAGATTCCTGTCCCAGAGACGTCCCATGCTTTGGAACAAGATTCCAATCTACATTAGGCAAAGCTCCTCGCTAACACTCTTCAAGAGAAACCTTGATGAGAGGATGGGAAACAGAAAGTTTACCCTGGGGATCACTTCAGTGGCTCTGCTGGACAGAGGCACAGGGAACTAATCTAAGGGGGAGGCGAAAGCCAACACATTCTGGCTAGGCTTATAAATGCCTTCGGGTAGCTAGCCTAGTACCCATCTATGAACCTATGAACCTAAAATCAAATCTCAAAGAGTGTGTGTGTGTATCAGCTACTTGGAGCAGGGACACAGAGCACTGGTTTCACAGACAGGGTGGTGGAGGACTTGGTTTGGAATACTTGGCTATGGACTCAACACTACAGCTGTGTCAGTGGGGAGTCTTGTTTAAGGCCTGGAGAAAGGAAGGGAAACCTAGCCCCAGGCCTGAGTGTGTTCCCTGTGTGGTCTGAAGGGACATTGTGCTTGATGCAGAGAGCAGCATCTGAAAATACTGTGTGTATCTATTTTTGTTCCAAGGAACCTCCCTCACTGGTGTCAGTGGTAAGGATTGAGGCTCCTTGATTACTGGCACAGAGGAGGGACATCATATAGAGTATGGACAAAAAGCTTATTGTGAAATAAAAGCTTCATTTAACGTTTTATTTGTGGAGTGGCTCACTTTGTGGTGGTGTTTCAACATTATATATTTGGTATACTCCTTTTCTGGAGTTGGTATTTATATTTCACTTGAGTATGAAAGAGATGGCTGCCAGGAACAAATTGATGTAAGGCAACAATTGTGAGCATTAGAAAATGACCTTTATAGACCGAAAAGGCTACAATTTCAAAGACTTCATATGGAAACTAGTGTCAAACTCAAAGTTGCTCCCAGGGGTCTGCGGGTAATGAATATGCCCTCATATGGTACGTTGTATCCAGAGCTGTTAGTGAAGTGGCAGCAGCTAAATATTGATACCAGCATTCAGTTTATGCAATTAATTATAGATTTCTTTCTACCTATAGAAAATGAATTAAGTGAGAAAATAAGGCAAGCACAAGAATTGTTACATAAAAATTCACAGGACAGTTTTGTTGATACTCGGTTGTCTGAATTGATAGATCAGATCAGCTCTTATGAACGAAGGCTGCTTCAAATGAAGCAAAAAAAGTTAAAAAGAGATTTGGCAGATTTTCAGAAAGGGAACGTCTTCTTGTGGCCCAAAGAACCGAGAGTAGACTCTGCCCGTACTGAAAAGAACAATACATGTACAATTGCCTAATACATCTTTTCAAAACCCTGAAAGTATGACAGTGGCAATATCTAATTCCACCATCATCAGTCAGGAGCAGCAGTGAGTAAACGCTCCCAGTAACATAACAGCCATTTCGGAATTTGAACAAGTAGTAAGACGGAGGCCATAACAGCCAATAAGGAAGCTACAACAGAAGGAGTAGAGCCCTCCACCAGCTGTGAATGCTCATTTCTGGTTTTACCCCTTCTTTTTCACATACGGTCGAAGAGGAGTTTGGAAGTGGTACCAGAAGGAAGAAAGTTCAAGAGGAAACAATCATTTGGAGAGGGACAGGTACAGACATTGAAGAAAATGTGGCAAATGACTTAGTTTGCAACATTTCTATGAGAGAACTGGATGAATATGAAGTTAAAGTGTTGAATAAGGGCCTGAGTTTTATACCTTCGGTACAAGCAGATTTACCAGATACGTTAACCAAATTGAGACTGTTTGCATGTAATATCACTTTGAAAATGATATACAATGTAAGTACTGGGAATCATGCTTATGTAAATCTTTTCAGAAAACCGAGTGTATGTACACCAACTTTACCACCTAGTATAAAAGTTTTTGTCAAAGCATGTGAGAATGATTTGTATGACGTTTTTAGGTCTAACTATAGGGGTAAGAGATTCTATAATATGACACTAAATGAAAAACAGGCATTAAATAGGCTTTGCAATGATGGGAAAATAATTATCAAACCAGCGGATAAGGGGCATTTAATAGTGGTGATGGACAAGTCCTTTTATTTAGAATCTATGAATAATTTACTAGATTGTGCAAACACATATAGGCTGATTGTTGAAATAGAAGTACATTCATTGACTGAGAGCTACAACCGTCAAATTGAAAATTGTTTTTTGTAGAATGTTATATCTGATGATCTATATAAATATTTTATTGTTGATACACCCACAGTTCCCATTTTTAATGGACTTCCCAAGGTCCACAAAAACAGATTGAAACCACCCTTCAAACCTATAGTCTCAGGGGCTAGGTGGATCACTGAGCCAGCATCTATTTTTCTGGAAAAGCAATTGAGACCCCTGATATCTAGATATTGTTTAATACTGAGAGATTCAGAACATTTTTTGAAAGATTTTTATTTTTTTTAAGCAATTACAAGGTAACTGGGGAAGAACTTTTGGTTACCCTAGATGTGGTATCCCTTTTTACCAGCATTCCCAATGAAATAGGAATGTGTTATCTAAGGGAATTCTTGAAGAAGGATGCTACATTAAGATTGATTTAATATGCTTTTTACTTGAATTAATATTGGAATTCAATGTTTTTACATTTGAGACAAAGTATTTTTGACAAACATCAGGAGTAGCCATGGGGACTCCCACAGCTAACAGCTATGCCAATTTAGTAATGGCCCAGTGGGAACAAAGTTTTATGATGAATAATAATGTTTTTAGTAGGAACATACTGTTCTTTCAACGGTTTGTAGATGATTTGTTTCTTTTATGGGGTGGCACTGAAGAAAGGTCATATGAATTTGTTGAATATTTAAATAATAGCACAGCATTTTTAAACTTCACTGTGAACAGTTCAAGGGTCAGTGTTGACGTCTTGGATATTAAAGTAATGTAAATGACAACAGGGAAGATATATAATAGATTACATAGGAAGGATTGCTATCGTAATAGCCATGTCCACCATACGAGCATGCATCCACCCCACATTTTTAAAAATGTTGTTAAAAATCAGGCCGTACGAATGTCAAGATTACACGCAAGGGATCAGGACTTTAAGAATAGTTTGATGATTCTGAGAGATGAATTTGTAGCCAGAGGCTACCACGAGAAAGAGATAGATGAAGCTTGTTTTGTAGACTAAGAGGGATAATATAGGGAAACCCTATTTCTCCAGTCCGATTAGAGGTGGTTTGACCCACGAGAAAAGGGTGAATGATATACAAACCCTAAATTACAGTATGATACACTCAGCGAATATGAAATTGATTAAGGATATACTATATAGGAATTGGCATATTTTAGGAACTGATGACCAAGTTAGGAAAATAGTGGGTGATAGGCCTAAGTTTACATACAAGAATAAGCGGACACTCGGACAAATGCTTTGTTACAAAGAAAGGATGGACCATATCTCTTTGGTTAATTATGGAACAATGAGATGCAATAGTTGTGCGTTTTGTCAATACATTGAGACAAAGAAATTGTTTGTCCATCCTACAACACGAAGATTATACAAGTTTAGGGTGACAGGGAATTGTCAAAGTAATGATGTGGTATATTTGGCCTACTGTGTGTGCTCTGAGGCATTTTTTGTTGAGAAGACCAACAGATGCTTGAGAGAGCGGATTCGTGACCATCTTTATTGCTTCAGGAGAGGACAGGAACACAGTGCAATAGCTAAACATATGATCCAAAATGGGGAGAATCATTATTTTAACTTTTCCATTATAGACACCTTAATAGAAAGCATGAGAGGTGGGGATTTATCTAATAAAACGGAACAAAAATGTCTCAGATGGATTTTGATGTTAGCCGCACACAAACCACCGGGGGTAAATGATTATATATCATTGAATCCAGTCTTAAAAAGCAGGAAACTTAAGAATAAAGTAACATAAAGCAGTTTTGTTAGACTCCCTCTTTGTCATTTATATATATATATATATATATATATATATATATATATACACTTTTTTAGATATTTTTAGAAATATATTTTGTAATACATTTTACTGTGGTTATATATATGTTTTTAGATAGGAAGGGAGAGCATGTTTTTGAAATGCAACCAAGCTGCCTGTAAACAGTTTTTAAATTGTGTTTTTAAGTTGTCTATTTCTTTAAGCTTGGAAAGCATTTGTACTTTTTTTAGTTGATTGGATGATTTTATATGGCATGTATTTTAAAATGGGTGTGAGCTTTTAAGAATTCATTTTGGTCTGAGGAAGCAACCAGGGCAAGTTGCGAAAGCGCTTACCCTTGTAATAAAGTTTCTGTGTAATTTCATCTGGATTCTTACTTGGATTTCTACTTGGATTTGAGCTCCTTTGTGGTGGTTCAGTGTTTAGAACATATTCTTATTTTTGACAGGATCATTGTGTATTAGTTCCATCACTCAGTAACAGGGCTTTTTCTTTTCTACTTTTGTATTTCAGGAGGTGATTACTTGTTACTTTTTTCATATAAAATAAGGCTTTGGTATAAAAATACTGTTTACTGTGAAGCTTCTTTATGTACTTCAAACAATTCATTAAAGCATGCAGCACCAGAGAACATGCAGTAACAAGGACTGATTTGGGGAACCTGCAGATATGTTTGTCTCTTGGTAGAAAAGGAGTTTTATGGACAGGAACAAGGTCTGCTGGTTATTTATAGCCAGAAAGTTTACTGGAAGAGACATTTAACTTTCAAAGGAGAGAGAGAGAGAGAGAGAGAGAGAGAGACACTACTGTGACCAAAAACTGTGACTCTTGGAAGTTAATAACCAGACAGAATCCTTGAAGTGACTGTGAAGCAACAGAAGACACCCATGGATCTAGCTAGAACAGACTGGGAAGCAACAGGAAGACACATGGAAATAGCTAGAAGAGGCTGTGAAGCAACAGGAAGACACCCATGAATCTAGCTAGAAGAGGATGAGAAGCAACAGGAAGACACACATGGAAATAGCTAGAAGTGGCTGTGAAGCAACAGGAAGACACCCATGGATCTAGATAGAAGAGACTGTGAAGCAACAGGAAGATACCTATGAATCTAGCTAGAAGAGGCTGCGAAGCAACAGGAAAACATCTATGGATCTAGCTAGATGAGGCTGTGAAGAAACAGAAAGACACCCATGAATCTAGATAAAAGAGACTGTGAAGCAACAGGAAGACACCTATGGATCTAGATAGACGAGACTGTGTAGCAACAGGAAGACACATATGGATCTAGTTAGGGGATTACATGGAGTTTGCTTAAGATTACTTAAAACCTTTGGTGGATATGAAATTAGAACAGTTAAGATTTTGTTTTTGTTTAGAATATATTTTCCTGCTTTAGAATTAGCTTTATTTTCATTTCACCTTTATGCCTCATTGTAAATGAAGTACATTAACCCTGAAGTTCCATCTCCAATATATGTGCTACATACTACACGAGAGGTTTTCAGATGGGCTGAAGTTGGTACGTATACTAAATCACAGTATCTTTTTATTCCTACCTTGCAGCCTGCAAGTGTACCTGTAAGTGTTACTAATTTACCCAACTAATAAGTTGAAATCTTACCCTTTGGTTTCTTAAACCATGACTTTGAATCAGTGCAGAATGTCTTTTCAGGTAAAGTTAAGTTAATAATCCAAAATGGGTGACTGGTAAACTGGCTGGCTAAATGAATGACTGCTAGAACAAACTAAGCCTGCAACTAGAAATGAGTGGATACATGTCAGCACCCAGAAAGTGGTAGTGGTAGCATGTGAAATCATTTCAAATGTGAGAAGAAGGGGCAAGTTGCTAAGTACTGTTTAACTAGTCCTGCTATATCTAATAAAACTGTGATTTCTAATCAAGTTGCTAGCAATAAAAATATTGTGCCTTTACAAAAAAAATGTGATTTCTGAGCAGCATGGTGGTAAAGAAACTAGACCAAAAGAATGTGATAAAATACTTGCAAGAACAGTAACACCAGCATACTGCCTCTGAGCCACAACTGAATTAGCTAAATGTACAACACTGGTAGATAATACGTTAGTTGGATGTACAATGTTGGCAGATGAGTAAGAATTGATTTATAGAGCATGGTCAAACATATTAAATAACACTATATCTGCAAGCATAAAACATATGACAAGTGAAAAGTACATGTCATCATGAAGATACAGTGTATCCTATAAACAATAATAATTCAGATACTGTTGTGTAAATCATTGCACCCTATGGCTTTAAATCCTAATTTTATGTATTATGTTATAATAGAGTAAGATTTCTGCACAGTTAAAGGCACTGTGGAAACTGTAGGGAGAAGGAGCTCAGTTAGATAATCTGTGACCTGAATAAACCTCATGTGAAAAATAGGAGAGGGGAGCAGCAGCATAACACACTTCTAGCCAGAATGGAGAAGCATGAGTAGCCTGACACCATGAACTGACAGTTTTGAATATACTCCTAGCAAGATTTAGAGGAGGACAACAGCAGCCTGACGCACTATTAAAACACACACACTATTAAAGATAGGCGGGATAGGTGTAGAAACCTCAAGAGGAACTAAACTCTGGTTTGGGTTAAAAGGGATAAAATAAACAGAATGTTATCAGAAACATATTAATGAGTCTCACCAGAAAGCTCCAGTTGTTAACTTAGTGTAAAACATCAGTGCAGAGAATGAAAGTGAAAAATGTATTCTGTATGATATGGAACCCAGTAAAAAGATTTCAGCTACTAAACTAAAAAAGGATGTCTGTGGAAATACATAGAGGGAGAAACTCATAGTAATAAAGTCACTAAAAGAAGAAAGGAAACCTGAAGACAATACATTGTTTACCTGTACATGGTCAAAACAGCTGACTAGTCAGAAACAGAACTGACAGCAGAAACAACAGTTACTGTGGAAAGTTAAGGATCTGTTAAAAACAAAAGCAAAATAAATCACTGACATGAGTTGCCTTCTGTAGGTGAAGAAAGAGGGAGAAGAGAAAGACCTATACCTGCATTTTTAGATAAAGAGGCCAAATCGCTGTCAGGGGATCCTGACTTGGCAGATTTGCAGATAAACAATGAAAATTTTTAAGAAAATGCAAATACAGGGTAGTCATTAAGCAAGACTAGAGAAAGCATAGCCAGAGGAATAGGAAAGACAGATTAATTGATTCATAGATTCATAGATATCGAAGGCCACTGAGTCTCACAACCATTCTTGCCTTGCCAGTACCATCTTTCAGGCAGTCCCTCTTTTCTCCAGGAAACCCAAACTGTTCAGTCATGGAGTAAATTTGCAGATATTTATACATTCATCTAGTTTATGTTTAAAGGAAGATAACTAGTCACACTGCTTAATATGCTGGAGAAGTTTATTCCAAAGGTTTGAGAGATGCTAGGTTATAAATCTGTCCAACTATCCTGTTTTATCTGTTGATGAAGATTTAGGTAATTGGTTCTAGTGTTGGAGCAGACATTGGACTTGTGGAGAAACAAGAATTCCAGGATAATCTGGTCTGTAATGGTATGGTGAGCAAAACAGAGATTTCCTCTCAGAAGTCTATAAGACACTGAATAAATAGGTGCAGCTTCCAGACTCTCTCAACATCTCAGGGACATTAGACCTGAGACCTTTTTGGTCAGGAACCTTTGGGTTATTTCTAATTGTTTGATATGACGTTTGCGATACATCCCAAAGGGGGCATTGTACTTGACAATTGGCCTGATCAATGCTGATTATAAGGGAGTAATAACCTTTTACGATCTCAATGATATTCCTTTGGTAGTTAGCTGTGCTAAATAAAAGGATTTCCTGATGTTCAAAAGAGAAGGAGCTATCGATCCAAGTTCCTAACTGTATTTTCATTTTGTACAGGTGTGTGATCTAGATAATATGATGGGAGGATTGTCTACCAAAAGTGATGATACTACATTTTTTAGCATTTAGTTTGAGCCCATTTATTAGTACATCAAGAATTTGCTAGGGCAAATTCATTCTGGAGGGTTTGGGTGTCATGGGGTGGCTTAACACAAACCTCCAGTTTGTAATCATCTTCTTGATTCTCTTCTCGGAAACCTGAGGAGTAAATATGAAGAAGGAGAGGTCCCAGCATGGATCCCTGAAGGACACTGATGGTCACTTCCATGCTTTCAGAAGAGGAACCTGCAATTCACACTATATAGGCTCTGTCTTACCATCTTACCACCTATGGGTTGATTTGTAAAGCATTTAGCTTTTGTATGATGTCAACATGAGGAATGGTGTCAAAAGGCTTTGACCAGGTCAAGATATGCTGCATGCACTGCATGTCCACCATCTATAGCCTCTGTAACCCTACAAAGAAATTTAAGAGATTAAATAGATAGGTTCTATCCTCCACAAAACCAAACTGCTTGGGGTCAAGTCTAACAATATTTTTGACAACACAGTTTATGAGGTCAGTTACAATACATTCCATGGTTTTGCAAATGAAGCATGTAAAGCTGATAGATCTGTAATTACCAGGATCGATTGTCAAGTCACCGTTACCTTATGTAGAGGCTCCACCACTGCTGTGTGCCACTCATCACGGACAAAACCAGCAGCTAGAGTTAAGTTAAAGAGTTCGAGGAGTATGTTTGCAAAGGACATGTTTAGCGTTATTAATTAAGCAGCCATGTATATTGTCAGATACCATGAAGGAAGCATTTATTATCTCGGTTAGCACTTTCAGTCAACAATCTTTAGAAATAATGAGGAGAGTAAGGAATTCAGATATTTCAGGGCTTTGAACAGAAGTCTCAGGAGTGAAGTTGGCAATAAATTTTTTCACTAGGATATTGGCAATGTCAGTTGGGTCAGAATACAAGGCACTATTATGAATATGTTCTCAGCAATGTAGGGTATTGTTATTTAAGTTTTCTAACATAGCTAAAGAAAGATAAAAAAGCTGAGAAGGGAAAACCCAACCCATATCCATACTTTCATTTGTAGAATGTCATCCTATACAGGGAAAATATATATAGAGAAATGATGCTACACAAGTTGTTGGTTCCAAGACCTTTTAGAAAACGTGATGAAACTGGCACATAGTCATATTTTGTGAGGACACTTAAGGATGGAAAAACAAAGCTAGAATTTTAGCTAGATTTTATATATTTATTTATAAGGAGACTTTGGAGGAAGAGGAAATTATATTTAAAAGTATGATGGCACATTTTACAAACTTGCAAGATAGGTTAAAATTATTATGCCAACAGTGAAGGAACGTATGCAAAGGACGCAAGGGATGTAACAAAGTGAGTATAAAATGAACTCCAGACTCAAAGAGTTTAAAATTATGGGACATTGTATTAGTGTTAGTCCCCTCTGATGAGAATAACTTTCTAGGAAAATGTCAAGGACCTTAGAAGTCATAGAGAAAAATAAACAAAGTGACCTAAAAAAAGGCAAACTAGAAACAGAAGGCTAGAGCAAATACATTACAAAATGCATTTAAACTATATAGAGATGCTGGAAACTTCTGTAGGCAGCTTAGATGTTGAGAAAGATACCAGTAATATGGTACCAAGGAATTCTATCCCTGTTGCACAAAGAGATGAAACTGTGTCTAAAACCCAGAAACATTTTTTTTCAGAGCTACTTTGTAGAACAAATTTAATTTAACATTAAATTGGGATTTTCAAAGGGTGAAGGTAAACCTAAAATCATACAGGATACTAGAGTGCCAGCAAAAAGGAATACGTGAGATGTGAGACATGTACTTAAAGTGGGAGTTATTGAGGAAATAAATGGAACTGCCTAATTGTGTTGTTCCCTAAGCCTGGCAGCTCCATAAGATTTTACAAAAACCGTAGAATCTGAATGAGATTACCACACAATGCTTATTCAATGCCCCATAATGGACATACACATAGAGGGACTAGAAAAAGCAAGGATTTTAACCACCTGAGATTTAACATAGAGGTACTGGCAGATTCTCCTTGACCGATAGCCAAAGAGAAGACCGTTTTCTTAGCTCCTGAAAGTCTTTTTCTTTATACTAGTTTACCTTTTTCAGCTTCATAGAGCTCCTCTCACTTTTCAAAGATTGATCAAAAAAGTTGTAAAACCACACATCATCATCTTCATCATCCCTCTTTTTCCCATTTTCTACATGGGGTCAGGGTGTCAGGTCAGGTCTATATTAGATAAATGAATGCTTAAAATGTCAAGTACGACATGCTTGACAGCTTTTAGGCAAACGTTAATCTAAGCAAAACCCCAGAATGTCAAAACAAAGAGTTTTGAAAAGTTATAGTTGGCCAGCCGTCAGGAAACCAACGGCTGATGGCTATAATATACTATACACCATTAAAACCTCCCCCAAAAAATAAAAAAATAAAAACAAATCAACAAACAAAATAATGTGGGGGGATTTGCCCTCCACAAACTACAACGTTGGAGGCTGTGCTCCCCCCCCTACTTAAATATACCAACTCCAAGATCGCACCACAGTGGAGGACTGTCATAACATTACACAGGGTGAACGAAGAAGATCGTACCACAGTGGAGGACTATAAGAATGGCTAGACAGTGTGAATAATCTGATAACAGCCATTGGCTTCCTGACGACTGGCCAATTATAACTTTTTGAAACTCCTTATTTCGACATTCTGAGGTTTCGCTTAGATGTACGTTCGCTTAAAAGCTGTTGAGCATGTCGTACTCAACATTTTAACTGTTTGTTCATCTAATAGGGAACCTGTCAAGTCAACTATCATTATCCCTCTCTACTGAATGATGTTCTCCTGTCTTCTTTGACACTCATGTCTGACTGTTACAGGTCTTCTCTCACACAATTCATCCACCTCTTTGCTGGATGTCCTTGCTTCCTGTTGCCTTCCTCCTATCTTTCCCAAATCTTCTTCACCAGATTGTCTTTTGCTGTTCTGCACGTGCCAGAATCTGTTCTATTTGACCTTTTCTACAATTGGTGCTACTTTGGCTTCTGCTTCTATGTCCTCATTTCTTCATCTGTCCCACAGTGTGCTTCCTACCACCTATCTCAGGCACTTCATCTCCATCACCTCCAGCTTCCTCAACTGCACTGCCATAACTGCCAAGGTTTCTGTGCCATACAGTAGTTCTAGTCACACCACTGGTTCATACACCTTACCTTTCAGCTTCTTTTGCATTTGTCTGTCATACACTACCCATGGCACTCTATGCCAGTTGGCTGCAGCCCCTCTGATTCTAGCTTTGACCTGCTCATTCAAACTTCCAGTCTCCTCAACTGCCCCTTCCACATACTTGAAGCTTTTAATCTGTTCCACTATTTTACCTTCTATCTCAGTTCTCAGCTTCTTCTGATTCCCCCATTTGTTGCCATTACAACAGCCTTATATGTACTCATCCCAATGTGTCTTCAGCTTTGCATTACATTCCCCTATCCTTTGCAAAAGTTCTTGTTCAGAGTCTTCTTGGAGTGGCACATCATCCAGCAACTTTGTTGATCTCTCCCTCCCAATGTTTGCTGATGTAGTCCATCATCAGTATGAACAGCAATGAGCTCAGAACTGAACCTTGATTCACACACACATTCCCACTGGGAACCCCACTATGAGACTGAACACTGTTTGTACTTGAGTCATCAGGTCCTTGTACACAGCTTACACTAATTCAAACAATGCTTTTGGGATTTTGAACAACCACAGGACTCCCCAAATCAGCTTTCTTGGGACTTTTTCATATGTTTTCTCCAAGTCTAGGAATGCCCAGTTGGACTTTTTCCTCATTTCTAGCTTCTTCTCAAGTATCTGTCCCACTGCAAACATCAACTCAGTTGTGCTACATACTGATCTGAATCTGAACTGATCATCTCCCATCTTACTTGCTAGTACTTTATGTATTCATTTTTCAATCACCCTGTCCAGAACTTTCATGCAATGGAACAGCAGTTTGATACCTATGCACTGCCTACAGTTAGGAATGTCCCCTTTTTTCTTGAACATTGGCACTAGTATGCTTTTTCTCCAGTCACCTGGCATACACTTTTCTCTCCATACTGAAACCATACAGCTGGTACTGAAACCTCATGCTAGGTACTCTGCTGCTTATTTTGAACTGTAGTCAGAAGACAGGGGTCACAGGTCACATTTATAAGTTCATAGGTGTGTACTAGGCTAATGACCTCAAGGGCCTTTTTAAGCCTAGCCATGTATCCCAAATCTCTGACAAGTTCTGGTACCCTTAATAAGTGTAAGCAGAGGCCTGGGAGATGAACTATTTACAGGTTGCCTGTGTCCATTGGAGACATATGTGTCAAACTAGGGACAAATTTCCTGTTCTCCATCTACTTGTCCAATTACATTTGAATCAGGCTACCTACTAACAAGCTGTGCTACAATCTTTAGGATAGGCAACATGTAATGCTAATGCTGCCTAAAGTAAGTGCCATATGAAAGAAGACATGTATTTATTATATATGATTGGAAAGGAGTAATTTAACTCAAAATAGACAAGATACAGGCTCCAAGCAGACTTCAGATAATTTTTCCTCAGGTAGACAGCAAGTGCTGCAGGTGGGATGGGAAACATAGTGGTAACAGAGAGCATGTTGTTTGGCAGTGTAACAAGCTGGTAGATTTTAAAAATTCCCTACAGAGGACTTTGTCAGCTATGTTGGGGGACAAAATGGTTATAGGTAAGGAAATTATTCTTTTCATCTGTGACACAGGATCTGAATAGCCTAGATGTAATAAGGCCTCACTAAGTTTAGTGTTACAGGCCACCAAAAAAGACATTACTAGATGATGGAAAGCAAATGTTTTAAGGGAAGAGAAGTTTACTCTTGCTCATGCAAAGTGCAACTGTTCTGTTTAGCAAATGGCCATCATCAGTGTTAGTGTTATTAAATATGAAAGCAGTGTTAGTAGCATAACAGGTAGCATACTTGCATTTGGTGCAAAAAGCTGTGGGTTCTACTCCCACATCATGTTGATGGAATGCTGATATTGGAGTGCCCTTTAAGGGAGGATGGGGATACTGCACTCCTGAGTGTGTCCTCCTTTCAGTGAGATGCCTAGTAACTGTTAACCTGTTGCTGGTTTGAAAGACATTCCCTATTGCAATATTACAAGGTTACCAACTTTTTATTTTAAATGTCACATGGGCAATTACTTCTCTTTTTTTAATTTTTTTGATTTGGTTTTTAAACTTAAAAAAAAAACAGTTATAAAACAAACAAATAACTATTACATAGGTCCACAGCTGTTCAATATGTCAAAGTTATACATCAAGAACAATTAATATTTTTCAAGCAGGTTTTTAAGTTTTAGCCAAGATTTATATGAATGTGTAATATTATAAGTTCTCATCTTTATATTTTGGCAAACAATTTTTTGCCATACTAATAAATTAAACTCTAGAGGGGGTAACTTTACTTCCCCAATTTTTAATAATTACTTTTCTGGCTATAGCAAGGATAGATCAAAGAAGAGGCATTTTGGTTTTTGGAATTATCTTGGTAATTACAGCATTAAATAAAACTAAAGATTTAGAAATATTACATTTATCTAACCATAGAACTTGAATAAAGTTATTAATTTCTTTCCAAAAAGGGGAGATGACTTCACTTTCATATACCATATGCATCCAATCAGCTATTATTTCAGAATCACATCTCCAGCATTTAATTCTATTTGATTTATACATAACTGTAATTTTGTTAGGACTGACAAACTCTCTGTGTAAAAATTTTTAAGTGAAAATGTTCCAATATAATGTAGATGTAGTTTTATCTGTAGATTTAAATATTAATTTCTTTTATTCTTCATACAAGTCTTCATTATTAATTTTTGAGGAGTAATTCCAATAGGAATTGTCTAAATATGTGAAACCTGATGTAAAAATGTTATATAAATTTGTGACAAATATGATATATTTTTCATTGTACTAAATATTCATGCAATTGGAAACACAGAAAATATTAAGTCTTTAATACAATGGTTAGAATATGTGAACTTTTACAATGAGTGAGAAGGTCACTGAAAAAACAATCAATAAACACGAATGTGAGTTTGAGAAGAGGATGTAATACCATTTATGCAAAAATCTTTTATTAACCAGATAAAACTATTTGGTACTAATAGTTTATGACTGGTTATGATATATTTATTTCCTACTAATAATATTTCTTGATATAGTTGTTTCGATTTTGAATCATAAGATGAATTTATCTACAATGCTATAACTTTTACAGTTGTTGAAGTAACATAGGTTCATAGGTAAGTACTAGGCTAGCTGCCCTTGTGCGCCATTTTAAGCCTGGCCAATTTTACTTTTTGTACTCAGAATAACGTATCCCATTTGGTTTTAGATTGGCCTTACCCATCCCATGGTTGAAAATTATATATTATCCCTGATGAGAATAACTGGATTCATGCCACAGATAACTGGAGAGGACCCATGTATGGGATAAAGCATTTAGGAGTAGCCTTGTCCATTAGTAGCACGGGGGGAAGTCCTGGGCTAGATTTTCTGTTTACCATCCACAGATCTAAGTTGTGCTTAAATATGGCCAGGAATGAACTTTGTTTTATGTGGATGGGGAGTCTATTCCACAGCAGTGGTAACCTCTGTGAGATACACCTGTCCTACCAAACTATTCTGTTGATGTTGCAGAATAATTCTAGATCCCTAGACCAAGTATTTCTGATGCCATTTGACTTGCTTATGTGAAGTAAGTCCATCAGTAATGGGTCACAGAATGCTTTATATACCAGACACAGGTCACCTCTTAGCAGTTTATAGGATGTCGAGTATAGTGACAAAGCTTTGAGTCAGTACATGTAGGACATGTTGTTTAGGTCTTGTATCCTTGCTCTGTACGAGCATTCCAGTTGTTGCATGTGTCTGGACAGATACACAACAATGTATGCATACAATTGAATATCAGGGAATCCTAATCCACCATTATCCAAACCTTTTCTGTGCCAATGAAAGGAAACTCTTGGTTTATTAGAATGCCTAAAAGATTAAGTAAAATATTATTTGTCTTCTTCATCATTTTTTTGGTGGAGATAGTGCTAAAGCTTGTAAAACCAACAATATTTTAGGGAAAATTACCATCCTAATAAGCATTAGCTTTCATGGTAAAGAAGAATTTATTCCAATTTATGATTAAACTTAAAATTTCATCAACAACCTATTGAAAGTTTGTATCATTTCTTTACTATTGGATATAATGGTTATACCAAGGTATTTCATTTGATGGCTATTCCAATTGAAGTTAGAGTTTTTGTATGATTTTTTTCAAATGTTTTATTAATTAATACTGTACTTGTTTTATTATGATTAAATCTTACGTTTGAGATTTCTTCAAACTGAGTCATATAGCTAATGATATGTCCTAATGTATTTCTATATTTCCTATTGATTATAAAATACAATCCACAAACAGCTGAATCTATAATTCAAAATCTTCTTCTATTTTGATACCATCAGTGTTCTTATTTGATCTAATAATATTAGCAAAGGGTACTATAGCCAGTGCAAAATGTAATGGTGATAATGGACAACTTTGTTTTGTGCTTTTTTGTAATTTAAAGGAATTAGAAAAAAATAACCCATTTTAACATAAGCACAAGAGTTATTGTACAACTTAGAAATTAATTAAATTAGCTCAAGTGAGAAAAGTGTTTTATAGGTATAACCAATTAACTGAGTCAAAATTATCTAAATCAAGGCTAATGATATAAAGGTTTTTATTATTTTTATTTTCATAGCCTATTAATGTATGTATTCTGATTATAATTTCCTTTACTTGTCTATTTAAAAGAAACTCAGTTTGATTATTATTAATTAGTTTAGGTATAAGTAGATTAACTATGTTGGTTATAATGGACATGCATATCTTATAGTCCACATTTAAAAGTGAAGTGGATCTCTATGATGAACACTTTGTAGGATCCTTATCTTGTTTTAAAACAGGTGATATAAGGGAATATTTCCATGATGGGGGGACTTCAGCAGTTGATTTTATTACTCTGTAGACCTTATCTAATATTTTAACTCCATTATCTGGTAGTATTTTATATAGTTCTGGTATAAGACCATCTAAACCAGGCAACTTATTATTTTTTAATTGTTTTATTTGATCTTTTATTTCTGTTAATGTGAATGGTCTATCACTTTTTTATTTGTTCACTTAATTTGTTATTTATATTTTCCCTTACAAAAGTTTCAACCATATCATTATCTATGTTATTTGTATTATTATTTATATTTTCACAAAATATTTTAAAGCCCTCAAGAATACCTTTAGTATCTGTTCTATTTTCTGTTTTATTATTTATATGTGTTATAATTTCTTTGATATGATTTAGTTTATTCATTTTCTTTGATCTAAGTGCAAGTTTATGCAAGCTTAATGGGTTTACTGAATATGTCTGCAGTTTGAAGTTTTTTCCAGGTTTATTGAAACTTTATGATTTAGAATTTCAACATATATTGTGTTTAAGTTTTTAAGTTCAGACTGACTGATAATGCTACTTGGTTTTAGATTTAACTTTACTGTGTCTATTTTGGCTTGCAATGTATAAAATTCTTTGTCCTATTCTCTTGTTTTACTAATATACCAGCTTATAACTCTTCCATTTAAGTAAGCTTTTAATGAAGGACAATGCCAGATACGTCACCATTCATTGTTATTTCTAGGAAATGTTTGATCTCTTTAACATACCAGTCCTTGAATCCTTTTATTTTAATAATGCATGCTGGTAATTTCCTGATGCATTAAATTGTCACTTTTTAAATAATATTAAAGATTACAGCATTATTGTCCAATAATGGACATGAAACTATTAAAACTTCTCTAATATGTGATTTTTGAGACAAAAAAGTCTCAATATTTGTTTGTGTTACATATTTATATGAATAATGGTTAAATTGAAGTGAGTTTGTTTTCCTTAGCTCATATATATCCTTTAAATTTATTAGATTTACAAAATTAATTAAGTATTTGGCTGAAGATGTGATTCACAGCTTTCTGTCTGCAGTGGAATCTTTGTCTCATAAATCACAATTACAAGCAAATAATCTAACCTAGTCAGCAATAAGTCTAGTAACATTTTCTGTAGAACATACAGAAAGCTGTGTCTAACTACGTCAGCAATAGAATAGTAACATTTTCTATGTGACAGGAAGAGAACTGTATAAGAATAACATACTAATCACCAGTAATTCAGACAAACCTTGTGCCGACATGCTTTGTCTCCTTGCTGCAAGTAATAAAGGGTGCCTTGCTTGAACCTAACATGAATTGGTCTTTGAAGTTTTTTTTCTTTGACAGATTGGTCCTTCGGACCGGAACCCTCTCTTCACCTCGGATCAGATGGCCAGGTGGTTGAAACCGTACGGGGAATTAACCAAATCTGTTCTTCTTATATGGAAATTCCTCCAATTAAATTGTCTTTCAAAGAGGCCAGCCACTTTCTGATCTGTGACAGAAGGACAGGTCTCCGCGAATTGGTGATCAATCACGTGGGCTCAAGTAAGGTGAATCTACTTTTTTTGTTTTCTGTTTTAGATCAGGGACTAGATGTGTATTGTTTTTGTCAGACTGTATTTTTCTCACAAGTCAGGGACAAAAAAGATTACTGTCTTGTCATAGATCAGAAGAAACAGAATAAGTAGGCAGTCATTCTGAAGAGACTATAACAAAATCCGTGGTACCACATTAAAAAATTAAGAGAAGTTACGTAACGATCAAAGGGTAGAACAAAATGGGTAATAATTGTACAAAAAGACCCCAAAATCCGCCTTTAACAGAAGACGCAAAATATATGCAGTCACAGTGCACCGACAGTATTAGATATTATTCAAAATGGGTTAATAAATACGAATTTGACAGAAAATTTGAAAAATCCTCACTTAACAAACTTATCAAACAGCTCAAAACCGATTCCAAAGGTCGGGTAAAAAAGCAACGTTGATTAGGAATTCCTCAAGCACACAGGTGGCTTGAGGAAGTAAACTTGTATGGAACAAAAGAACAAAAATTCAAAAGCAATGTTTTTAGATAAGGAGGACAATAACTTAGTAATAGCATCAGCACCTCCGCCTCCCTTACCAGAATATGAATCAAGTGAACAGGTTAATCCACCCCCTCGATATCCTGTAGTCACTGAAGATAGAGATATTATGAAACTAAAACTGACTAAAATTAGAGATCCCATCAGGACCAGGTCCCAAACAAAGGCAGGTAACTCAGATGAAGGCATCGAGTTATGGAAAATGATTAGGAATTCACTATCTATAAGTGAAGAAGAAGAAATATGCCCACTTATAGAAGTACCCAATCCTCAGGTAGGTCAAGACAATCAGGACTCAACTATTTTAGTGTCTAGACCTTGGACTCTGGAAGACATCCGGAAAGCCACTGAGGGAATTCCCCATCCAAAGGTTAATTTTAGAAAATTCTCAGAAGATTTACAAGGAATGAGACTGAGTTATAACCTAAAAGGAGAAGAAATAGAAAAGGTAGCTAGACAGATTGTAGGGACAGATTGGTACACGATTAGTGGGAACTGGAATCCCCGTGATGCTGCACAAAGACCCCTCCCACATAGCAGCACAGAATTAGACACCAGAGTAAAAGGTCTTACAGACTGCATCTCTGAAAAATGGAAACCTAGGGCAGACTGGACTTGCATTAATCAATGCATCCAAAAAGAAGGCAAAACAATTGACAGGTACTATGCCAGATTATTAGAGTGTTTTAATAACCACTGTGGAATGCAGGTTCCTGACGATCAAACACAAGATTCCCCATATGAACAGCAATTAAAGAATGCATTTTTAAAGGGCAGTTTTGCACCTATAAGTAGTTTTATTACAAAACATATGGTAGACCATCGAACAAGCAGGTTACAATCATTACTTGAATATGCTAGGCATGCCGAAGCATTTTAATAGCAAAAAGAAAAAAAAAAGCTCAAGTATTCTCTGTAGAAGATGGAGCAGAAGTTTACGTAGTACAGTCTGGGAAAAAGGGCTAGAAAAATGCACAGGGAAACAATCAATCTGATCAACGATCAGAGGACTTTGAAGGGTGAAAGAAAAGGGGAGAATGTTTTAAATGCAGTAAAAAGGGACATTTGGCAAGGGATTGGAAGAAAAACAAGAAGGCAACAACGGAAGATAGGGAGGGTGAGGACTGACTATATGGTAGTCAGGAATCACTAGAAGGGGCTAGCGAAGAAAGGACAAATGAGAATGTGATAGAGGGACTAGAGGAAGTACAGGAAGTCAGTGACAATGAAGAAAATGAAATATTGGACCTAGCTTTATTGAGCTTGGAGCTTTATTTAGCAGACACAAAACCAGAAGTTACACACTTGGTAGAAGGGAGGGAAGTCAAATTCTTGTGTGACTCAGGGGCATTACGAACCCTGATACATCCCTCCAAGCTGCCAGAAAACACAGAGTCACCTGATTACATACTGGTCAAAGCAGCTAATGGACAGCTATCGCGAGCCTCTCTCCCGTAACATTGCAATAACTGATCCAGTTTCAGGATTGACACAGAAAAGCAAAATTGTTGTTTCTGCAAAATGCCCAGTAAACCTCTTGGGCAGAGACCTCATGCAGCTATTTGGTATAGCAGTAGTCCCAACCATGCAGGGTATGGAAGCACAGCGACAAATTGATACCTTTACAGTGCAATCGGAGGGTGAAATGTTTTATTGGTACAGCCAGGACTTGGTTACAACTGGTCCAGGGACTGTGACCAAAGAGTTAATGAATGTAGCCATCAGCAAGTTCCCCTCCCTTGACATTGATAAGCAACACCTGTTGCACTGTACCCTGTATTATTGTAACACACCTGGACCTGATAAAGAATATGAGCAAGAATTATTTAAAAATCATGCAAACAGATTGGTATTACGTAACCTGTACTGGGACACAGAAGGGAGCAGTGTAGCCAGCTGTTCATTGCCCCAGGGGTTCTTTGCACTTTATAAATCTGATTGATTACCATGTTAGCTTAACGAAAAACAGAAATATAGAATGGGCAGACCTAGGAGAAAAAGTCACGAGATGGGAGAAACAGACAGAACTAGAACTGTCAGAACAGGGAATACAAATACAGAAGTTGAATTGGATAACTCAGACCAACCCAGCTGTGCACTTGCAGTCTAGCGAGGACAGCTGATTGACACTCCTGTTAGAGGAGGAAGAAAATGCCTTACGAAATATGCCAGAGACCCTCTGGTCAACAGGAAAATCAGATATAGGACTCATTCGTACAGCGGGACCAGTTACTATCATGCCAAAGTCAGCATTCAGACCACAAAAAAGACAGTATCCCTTAAGAAAAGATGCAGAGGCAGGGATAAAGCCTATTATAGCAGCCTTACTTAAAGAAGGGATACTAGTAGAATCTCCTGATTCACCATGTAACACACCCTTATTTCCAGTTAAAAAGGCCAATGGAGAATGGTGTATGATCCAAGATTTACAAGCTGTAAATGATGCAGTAATACCAAGAGCACCTACGGTGCCAGACCCACACACCATGTTGAATGATCTAAAACCTCAACAGAAGTATTTTTCTGTGGTAGATATCAGCAACGCGTTCTTTTCAATACCTATACACCCTGACAGCCAGTATTGGTTTGCAATCACATTTCAGGGGAAAAGGTATACATATACGCGACTACCATAGGGATATTGTGAAAGTCCAACAATATTCTCACAAGAAATGGCAAGCAACTTGGTGGGATTCACCCCACCAAGAGGCAGTCAGATTTTACTTTATGTTGATGACATCTTGCTGGTAGCCCCCACCCAGCAGGAATGTAGAGAAGATACCATAGCACTTCTACAATTTTTAGCCACTGAAGGACATAAGGTAAATAAAAGTAAACTGCAGCTTTGGAAAAACAAGTCAAATACCTGGGATATGTAATATCCAAGGAAGGTACAACATTACATGAGGACAGAAAAATAGCAATTTTGCAAGCACCAAAACCCACTACCAAGAAGGAAATGATGTCCTTCCTGGGTACAACCAATTTTTGCCGGAGCTGGATTCCAAACTATGCCTTGGAATCTGCACCCCTGACTGACCTTATATATAAGAAGCCTATGGCAGCACAGGATTTGTTACAATGGACACCAGAGGCAGAATCTGCTTTCTGCAAACTAAAGCAGTTAATAGCGCCCTCATTAGTTCTGGGATTGCCAAAATACCATAAACGTTTTTTCCAAACTGTAGATTGTAAGCAGGGTTACATGACATCAGTACTAACACAACAGCATGGGGATAAGCAATGCCCCATTGCTTACTATTCATCACAACTAGACCCAGTGGCACGATCCTTACCCCACTGTGTACAAGCAGTAGTTGCAGCTGCAATGGCAGTACAGGCTTCAGCCTCAGTAGTTTTGTTCCACCCTCTCACTTTGAGAGTACCTCATGCAGTCGCGATTATTTTACTACAAGAAAAGGTTGCATATCTTTCCCCTGCTAGGCATCTTTCCTGTATGACTATATTGTTGAGCCAACCTCATATGACAATTGAGCGATGCACGACTTTAAACCCTTCTACTCTGCTCCCGACCCCTGCAGATGGCACACCACACCACTGCCTGCAGGTAATTAAGCAAAAGACACTACCTAGAAAAGATCTCACGGATGTCCCCTTGGATGATGCCGAGGTGACATACTACGTGGATGGTTCGTGCAAAAGGGGTCCTGCAGGACAGAACTTAGTAGGATATGCAGTAGTTTCTGATACTGGGATTATAGAAGCAAAACCTTTACCACACAACTTATCTGCACAGGCAGTAGAATTGATTGCCCTGACACGGGCATGTACCTTAGCAAAGGGTAAATGTGTAAACATTTTTACTGATAGCCAGTATGCTTTTTCTACTGTACATGTTTTTGCGCAACAGTGGAAAAACCGGGGAATGATAACATCTACTGGCAAACCTATAAATCATGCACAGTTTATTTTAGATCTTTTAGAATCTATTCAGTTACCTCAGAAAGTAGCCATTTGTAAATGCACAGCTCACACCAAGCAACAAGATAGGATTTCAAAAGGTAATGCGAGAGCTGATACAGCTGCAAAACAAGCAGCCACAGAAGTATTTCTTTTAAATGAGGAATTACAACCCTGTGAGATTTTAGATTTAGATATGTAAAAAACAATGCAGGCACTCACTATCCAAGCTGAAAAACAATGATAGATAAAACGAGGAGCAATCCTCGAAAAGGGGCTGTACATCTCTAGAGAAGGAAAACCAATACTACCCTCTAATTTGTTTCGATATGCAGCTTTGTTGAGCCATGGGCAGTGCCATGTCTCAACAGGGGGGAATGGTACAGCTGGTGAACCAGGTGTTCACAGCGTATGGATTTACAAACTACTCTAAAAAATTTTGTTTGATGTGTCAGATTTGTAACAAACATCATGCACAGGGGGCGATAAAGCCCAAGCAAGGGAGTTTCCCTACACCACCACATCCGTTTCACCCTATCTGTATGGATTTCATAGAATTGAACAAATGTGAAAATAAGAAGTATTGTCTTGTCATTGTAGATATGTTTTCCAGATGGGTGGAAGACTTTCCAACCAAAAATCCAGATGCAGCTATGGTGGCAAAGGTACTTGTCAAGGAAATCATTCCTAGGTTTGGTATTCCGGAAAGGATCTACAGTGACAATGGTACAAACTTTGTAAATCAAACCATACAGCAGTTGAGTAAGCATTTTGGTATTTCTTTAAAAAAGCATTGTGCATGCCATCCACAATCTGTAGGGCTAGTTGAAAGGCATAATGGTATATTAAAAAACAATTTGAGAAAATTAATAGCTGAGGCAGGAAAAAAATGGTTATACTGTTTGCCCCTGGCACTGTTGAGCATGAGAACTGTCCCTACAGAAAAAGGATTGACTCCTTTTGAAAAATTATTTGGAAGGGCTTATTATACACCCCAGTGGAAACTTCTCATGTCATCAGACCAGGAAGCTGATTTCACACTAGCTGAATATATGAAAAAGTTGTTGAGTTCTAAACATCTGTTGCAATCAAATTCTGTTTCAGACAGAAAACAAACCGAGATATCAGAAGTGGCAGTGACACCCAGAGATTGGGTGTGGATCAAAAACATCAAGAGGAAGAATTGGTCATCACCAAGGTGGGAAGGTCCCTACCAGGTGCTTCTTTCAATACCCACTGCAGTCAAGATAGCAGAACGAGCTTTGTGGATACACCTGATGCACTGCAAGCTGGTTAAGAACTTTAAGTTGGACAAAAATCTTACCTCTCCATCGGGGCCCTCAGCACAAAGTCTGGCTACAAAGGGGGTCAGATCAATAGGACTGATCCGTCTTAACCCCAGTGAAGAAACTATTGGTGTTGAAGGTCCCATTAGGGCAGAGAGTAAGAGCACATGTCCAAGATGACGGAATTCAGTAACATCCAAATACACCTACTTGGAAGAGTCGGAGAAAACAGAAATGTAGAACAACCGTTTCCTCAAAAGTATTGCATAATCATCCTGTTGACTGTACTAGTGACAATAATCTTTTTGCTGTGGCCATTCCTTTTCCCAGGCACACAAATTGAACTAAACAAGCGTGCAGAGTGGCACGCAGAGTGGCACCCAAACTTTAACACTTACCAGGCAATCAAATATGTGTATGCTGAGACCTTCAATGTTTCGAATTGCTGGATTTGCACAGCTTTGCCAACAGCATATGGGGGTTTACTGTTAACTTCAGTTCCCCTAGGAGCCAACAAGATCTGGGAAAACTTAATTTATGATACATCAGATGTCACATCACAAGATAAAGTAGCATTGCACTTGTCTGTTCGACAGAAGGGAACTGTGTGTTTTTACAAGAATGATACAGTTCAGTTGGGTTGGAGCAATTGCAATGTGGCTGTTCCCTATAGATGCTACACTAAACCTGATAACACCAGATCATATTGCAACACAAGCTATGATACATTTTTTGAACTGATGCATAGGACAACCGAAGAAGTAAAACATAATGCTGATCTCTATAAGCAACTGTCTATAATCGACAAAGAAATGTTTCATGCAGAGCCAGGGCATAGTGAAGTTACTACCAAAGTAGAAGATTGTTACTTTGTATGTGGTAGGAAAGCATATAAATGGTTACCTGAGAATTGGTCCGGCAGTTGTTTTTTGGGGTACCTGGTTCTGGCCATACGACACACAGCAGTTTTTCCTCAAGGGAAAATTCAGAATGATCGAGAAATCAAGAAGCCTGTCAATCCAGTGGGGCAAATCAATGCTTGCTGGAAAAACCATCATGCTGTGGGCCTAGGGAAAAATGGACTGTCACATATGGACTTGAGTGATACTGTTATCTCGTGGGCAGGTGTACTGCCAGCATATGGAGCAACAAAATCAATCTGGGAACTGACAAAATTGTCTAAGCTTCTTGAAATAATGAGCAATGCTTTTCTGCCCTAGAATTGGTGACTGATGAACTGACTGCCATGAGAATAGCGGTGCTTCAAAATCGCATGGTTCTTGACTTCACCCTAGCGGCAAGAGGAGGTACGTGCACTTTAATCCAGAAGGAGTGCTGTTCATATATTCCTGACAACAAACACGAGATAGATAACCATCTTGAGGTAATTCAGCAGGTGTCAGCCATGACCAAACCAGGACCAAATCCATTGATGGACTTTTTCCAGAAATTGTTTGGGGGGTGGGGCATTATCGTGATGAACATTCTGATTGCCATCTGTGAAGGAATAATCCTACTGATGGTATATGTGTGCTGCTGCATCCCTTGCATAAAAAGACTGATTAAAGACTTCATAGACATTTCAGTTTCAGAAACCTTATACCAAGGTGCTGAACTTGAAGAATTGCTGAAAAACTGAAAATGCTTTCATAAGTTTAAACTGAATGCCTCTCTTAACTGCAAATCCTGAGTAGGAAGAGGTTAGGGGAAGAAAAAACTGTTTATGCTTATCTTGAAAGTAGAATAAAAGTATTAAAAGGGGGAAAATGTTAGAAAAATATATAATAGTAATATGTAAAGCACTAAGAGGTTTAAAAGGGTTAATACATTTATTCTGTTCACACTGCATGAATCTGCACATCTATTAGAAAGTTAACAAGAAGCATTTCATTTCTGCTAATGTCATGAAAATAAAGAGACATTTCATTTCTGCTAATGTCATGAAACTTAACAAAGAGATATTAGTTTTTGCTTATGCTATGAGAAAGTATGCAGCTGCTAGAAGCTTTGATAAATAAAACAATAGATGCTTGAAAGTATAAACCATAGTCAGCATTACTTGTACCAAAGCTAGAAATGCACCTTGAATCTAGACAAAATGTAACACATGTACTAGAACAGTACAATTGAAGAATTGAAAAGTTAAAATGGGCTAAAATAAGCCCAAGGCCAGGTTGTTTTTCTCAAAATGTTTTGCAAGCTAGCAAATAATCTAACCTAGTCAGCAATAAGTCTAGTAACATTTTCTGTAGAACATACAGAAAGCTGTGTCTAACTACGTCAGCAATAGAATAGTAACATTTTCTGTGTGACAGGAAGATAACTGTATAAGAATAACATACTAATCACCAGTAATTCAGACAAACCTTGTGCCTACATGCTTTGTCTCCTTGCTGCAAGTAATAAAGGGTGCCTTGCTTGAACCTAACGTGAATTGGTCTTTGAAGTTTTTCCCTTTGATAAGCTAGAAAGCCAGAACCTGCTAAACCAAATAATTCTTTAATGAACATTTATTTACATCTTTATTAAGTATATATGTTTCCTGTAGATATACTATTTGAGCTTTATGTAATTGCAAGTATTTGAACAGACTCTCCCTCTTTACTGGATTATTCAATGCATTAATAGATATGCATTTAAAATCAGACATTTATATAAGAGAAAAAAACATACATATGATGAAACTGCATTTTTGTACAGAACTTATTATATACTTTATATATGACAATATGACATTTTCAACTATGGAGAAAACTTTTGAAACAAATAAAATTACCTATTGATATAATCCTAAAACATTCTACCATACAATAATATATTCCTAGTTTGTTGAAAAAGATGAACAAACTGCCTCTCAAATGCTCTATTGGACTAACAAAGCTTAGTTCATGCTTCTGATTAATATTAATGTGTCTCATTTTTAGTATCATCTTTAAAAAAGCCTGTCAGTGAGTTATTATGAATAAGAAGAGTTAAATAGGTGTTCAGAATATTTATTATAAGTTCACCAAACTGAATATCTCTACAGACATCTTTCCCTGTAGTTCACATTATCTCCCTGGTGTACTATAGGGAGGAAGTCAGTTGTTATTTTCATATTTATTAATTTATAGGTCAGATGGTTTGATATTTCTTCTGTTTTATTTACTATGTGTAAAGTTGTACATAGGATCATAAGTTCATAAATTAGTATCAGGCTAACTGTCCTTGTGGCCTATTCCAAGCCAACCAATTATCCCATGTGAGAAAGAAACCCTGCACTGTGCGCCTATAAGGTGAACACCTTAACCACTATGCCAACTTCCCACCCTTGTAGACATATTTATATTCTTTAACTACATACATATTTTCTTATTCTGATCTCTTTCTATTTCTGATTGTATACTATGTCTTGCACTATTACTATATTTCTAGGTTTTATATTTTAACTATAATCCTAGTATAGAGTGTCATATAATAAAACATTTATATTTACCCTTATATATTTGATAGTTTTTAATCTACTGTTAGAATCAGTCCTATTTTTTCCTTAATTGTTATGTCTAATAGCATCTAAACAAACATCTGAAAAAATTTCACTTTCAGGATTCAAACTTTCCATAATAAATTGTTCTGTGATATTACATTTTGTTATCATTAAACAGAGACAACAACAGAGAAACACAATCTTAATTCTTTATCACAAGTGTTATTCTATAGGCTAGTTAAACTATCCTTTTGGTATAGTGCAAACATTCAGAATTGTTTAAATAACTGACAGTGGTTTAGAATGCAATTCTCTGTCTTTTGTTTATTATCTAACTTGTATTCATTAACATCTTAGCATCTGATTCAAAATATTACCATTATTTACTTCTAGACAGGAAGAAGTAACCTGGAGAGTTCTTAGAATTTTAGAACTCCCTCAGCATCACAAAAATGCTTGTGATTCTAATTAAGCTGCTTCAAGCTGGTCCTCATGACAAGGGCTTGCAAATGAACAGTTTATCAGCTACAATTCACAAAAAAAACATTAACGAGTGAATCCAAGCCACCTCCACTTTATACAACAACCCCCCCAAACTCTTCCAAACCACTAAAAAAACAATAAAAACATTTGTATGTTAACCACTAAAAAGCTATTGTATTTAAAGAACTAACATTTAATGATTCAGTAAGCACTATTTGAATGAGAAGTTTATTATAAAACAGACTGTCATTTTTTAAAGGAGACATAGCATATAAACTTGCATTAAAAGAATGACAATTATGTGTGATCCAAGTTTAACTTGGAAAAGTGAGTTGTACTCTATTTGATATCATTCCAATAGTAATTTATATATGTAAAAATCTATATTTTTTATATTTTGTTTATAATATAGCATGTCTTTCCTGGGTGCTTCTGCATGTCAAGTATACTATCAGTAGCACACTATTGGACCATTTTAAGAACCCAGAATGTAACTTAACATGCCTCTTTAATGTCAGTTGTTACATCTTGCATTATATCTAATAGTACACTACTCAGCTATGCCAAGATATCAGAAAGTGTGCCACCTAACATAAGTTTCATCATACTAATGATTAACTTTTAATAAGATGAATAGTTTAACCTTTAAACTCTAAGGGAAAATAAGTTGCTTTAATTTATATATAGCTAAAAGAATCAGACTTTAACATTTTAAAAAAGGAACTAGTAACCATTTGAAGTAGGAAAAGAAGGAAATAATTTACCTTATAAAAAGTAATATCCAGCATCTGTTCATAAGTATTCAAGCACTTATTTAAATTAATAAGAATAATAATAAGAAAACCGGATACAGTGGTCCAAGAAAAGAAGACAAAACTAGCATTGATCATTGAAATCACCACACCAAGTGACTACAGTGTCTTGCGTACAGAGAGACACAAAGTTATAAAATACCTCGATCTGCAGGCAGAAACTAGAGCCATGTGGAAGAAAGATACCCAGACAGTTCCAATAGTAGTAGGAGCAACTGGTCTTATAAAAAAAAATATACAATCATATTTATATATGTTCCCAATTCATGTAACACTGTACGAATTGCAGAAGGAGTCATTACTGGGCACATTGCGGGTGCTGCGAAGAGCCCTTTTGGCTAACATCAAAGAGTGAAACAATACTAATTTCATGAACTTTAATTGTACTTTGGCTTAGGAATGGGGTCCATTCCAGTCATGGTACTAGAAACCCAAATGACTTGGAGAAATTAAAATGCCATGGGCAATTAATTCTTCAAGGGCAGCAGGACTGAAATTGTACATGAAACACTGAAATGTAAAGTTGTTTACCAGCAGCAACTTCTTTAGATATATTACCTGTAATGTGGAATAACTCAGATGAGTTTTACTTCTGCAGAAAGTCTGTATTTTGGCTGATATTGGTGGATTGTAATGATGTAAATTTGAGTGGCCTTTTGTGGTCGAAATGTTCTGTAATAGGGAATTTTGTCATTATTGGTTCATAGTTTCATTGCTTACTGGAAAAAAGTTCAAATCTACAAATTGAAACCACTCTAACGAGTGGTGCTATATTACACAATGACTATAATTTAGAACAATAGGGATGGTGCATCAAAGAACACATGCATGTATGTATGATCCTAAAAATGTGTGCAAAGGGCCTATGGTTTGAAAACAGCCCAAAGGTAAACTTAATCCACCACTATCTAGATGCATTTTCCTTCAATGTGGGTTTCAACGAATGTGAATTTCAAGGGCAGAGAAGCTTACTGTTCATGTTAAGTCTGTTTTCATTGTGAGACTGCATCGTTTTGTTTAGCCAATGGCTATCCATGTTTGTGCTATAAAATTTGAAATAAAAATTTTAAATATTTCTAATCAATGTAGAAGCAAAGAAGAAAATAGTTTGCATACTGACAGGTTTGAACTGTGTTTATGGTAAATGGGGAGAAAGTGCCAAGTAATGGGACACTGGAATGGTGGGGGGCTGATCCATTACCCTGCCTGGGGCCCCATTTGACTATGATCCAGCTGTCACTTCAGTAAGCCTTTTATTGTCTTTATATGTACATCTAAAGTAGGGTTAGGAGCTATACTTTCTCAAGATGTAGATGAAAAAGAAGAGCAAGTCTGCTATCATAACAGAAAAATAAATAGGCCTGAGACTAGGTACTCCAACATCAAGTCAGAGTCCCTTGCCATTAAATGGGCACTCACTCCACATAGTTTTACCTTTAGTCCTTTATTATGCACCACTGCAATGACTACACAAACAGAAAGATGTTAACAACAGATTAGGTAAGTAGACATTTTCCCTGCTAACCTACAACTTTATAGTCAGGCATAGGCAGGGGCATAAAAATGCCAATGCAGATTGGTTGTCTATGACCCATAACCCATCCTATACAATATAGATCTGAATGTTCAGTACCAGGGATCATTGAGGCATAAATGATATTTTTTCCACCAAAATGTTATTTTTTTAACCTCAACTGGAAGGGCATTTGCCTTGCTTTAAGAGGGAGTGTTGTGGGTGATTGCTTACTTGAGGACTCACCAACATAGTTCACGCAGGTGTGGACGATGCCGACTTGATTGATATCCAGATATGGCTGTCAGGTAACTGTCTAACACTTTTTAAATTATTTTAATTATGAACTTTTTTGGGCTTTAAAATGTAAGAGGTTTAAAGTATAAAATACTGAAACTCTAATGTCAAGCATTACTGACTTAATATCAGCAAAAGAAGGTCACAAGCATCAAGCAAGGATGCTGCCGCCCTCCTGTGCCACCCCCCAGCTCTACACAGTTTTAAGTGCCTTGTTGTCCTTGCGATGAGTATGAGCGTCATGTTGTCTGTTTTATTTTTTGTTTGTTTGTTTGTTTAATCTCATTTATTCAGTACAACTTGAACTTAAGGCAAGTCCATGTTACAGTAGGAGCAGCACTTGCTATTGTGCATCCTGGCATGTCCTAATACAAACAATGGCTTTATGGGTTCAGAAGCAGCGCCTCTTGGGTGTTACTAGCTGGAATGCTTACTAGAAAATAGTGAGGAGCACATAAGAAGACACCTTTGTTGGATGTGAAACCAAAACTGTCATCCTTTGTTTTTGTTTAAAAGATTTTGTCATGCTGTATAATTATGCATGTTTCACTTTACCTTCATGTTTCATTGCAAACAGATTGCACCGAACTTGAAGTTCTGTCTCCACTATGTGTTACACAGTATTACATACAGTGTCATACCTCTCAGCTGTCCAGATTTTCACAGAATGTCCAGATTTTTTACTCATATTTTTAGTCAGTTTCACCAAAAACTGTGTTTTTGCTGGCAAATCATTGAGGGCTGAAGTCAGATAATGACAGAAATTTGAGTTTTAGACTCCATATCCTTTATAAAATTCATGCTTATGTGAAACTTATTATTCTATATACCTTCTAAGTTTGTAAAGGCAATATTTAAAAATATACACACACACACACACACACACACACACACACACACACACACATTTATTTATTTATTTGACATTTGTTTACTGGGGTGGTCTGACTGGGTCTACAGAACCCATTTTCAGCAGAGGCCCGGGGAGAAAAGCTCCGCATACAGTACAATACAAATACAGTATAATCTAATATAATAACAATTACATTAGAAATACTATACAAAAAATAAGTTGAAATAAACTGCTACAAGATGTTGCAATATATTACTACACATCTAGACAGTTCTATACAGTTAAAACATTACAGACAATAACAGTCACTCTCACCATACATGATGTAGACAGTGTCCAAAAAAGTAATACGTAGACAGTGCAATGTGTGACACTGTAGTAGTACAAGCAAAATAAAATGTTACTTTCAGTTAGGAAAAGAGCAGCCAGAAAGTTAGTGATGCAGACATATAGCGAGATAAAGCCTGAACAATAGCTTAAGGATATGGTATAGAAGCAGAGAAGGAGTTAGAAGAGCCTTAGGATCTTGCAGTCTGTGAGGGAATGAAATGTGACAGAAAGAGGAAGACCTGAACATTAGGCAGGCTTTATGCAGGAACAGGGCCATGTAATTTTGAGATGATTTTTTAAAGAGGCTTTGAAATGGATTAGGCCAGGCATAGACCTGGTAGCTAGAGGTAGTGAATTCCAAAGTATAGAGGCAGAGAGTGACCAGGTTTTCTTGTGGATTTTGAGGTAGCTAAGAGATTTCTGTCTTCTGATCATAGGGATCGATTTGGTGTGTAAAGTGTGACTAGACTGGCTAGTGCAGGGCAGGCAGTGGGCTTGAAAATAAGGTTGTGCAAGGTGGATAGCTGAATAAAGGCAAGTTGGTTGGGGAGTTCAAGCCAGTTTAATTTGAGGAGTGGTTTACAGTGGTGTGTGTGATATTTAGAGTTTGTGGCAAACTTTGCAACTTTGTAGTAGCACTGTTCCAACTTGCTTAGGGTAGAATTTTGTAAGTTAGTTAAGGTAGGGGCACCATAAAGAAGGGAGGGAAGTAAAAATGTTTTGCAAGGGTAGTTTTGTTTGCTGCAGTAAAGAAATGTTTGTTTCTATATAAGAGTCCCAGTTTTTGATGAGTTTTCGTTATATTTTACTGTATATGGGGGTCAAATGAAAGTTTATTGTTAAAGATAACACCTAGAAGTTTGGTTTCCTGCACTGTTTCTATGACAGTATTGTCAGATGCAAGGATGTTGAAATGATCAGTGAGAGTGGGGATGTTTTTGGGTGAAAGAGTGCTAGTTTTGTCTCCTTTGAATTAAGAAAGAGTCAGGCATTTCTTAGCTAGGATTTGACTGCAGTAAAGGACTGCTGAGTTTTTGAAAGTAGCTCTGGTAGTGATTGAGCAGTGCAGATTATGTTGGAATCATCAGTGTACTGAATGAGGGTTCCAGGGTGAGAGGCAGTGTGAAGGTTGTTTGTGAAAATGTTGAAGAGTAGGGGGTCCTAGGATGGAGCCTTGGGGACTCCAGTAGGGTCGTGGAGGAAGGGTGAGAGTTTATTGGACCATTTCACTGCTTGTCTGCAATCCTTGAGGTAGCTCTGAAACCATTTTACTGTGTTATGTGAGAAGTCTAGGTTAGACAGTGTGTTCAAAAGTAAGGGGTGAGACACTGTCTCAAAGACCTTGGAGATATCAAGGAATACTGAGGCTGTGTAACATCCTGCATCTCTGGCCTTGTTCATAGTGTCTGTAAAAGATAATAGGGTTGTAGCTGTGCTGTGGCTAGGTCAGAAGCCATGTTGGGTTTTGGTTAAAAGGTTGTTTTGCAATAGATATTGCATTACCTGCTGATGGATACCTCTCTCAAGAATTTTGGATATGGGTGACAAAATGGATATAAGATGGAAATTAGATGGATCAAAAGAGTTGCTTCATTTGTGGATTGGGGTGATGTGAGATTGTTTCCATATGGTAGGTACTTCTGATTCAGATAAAGACCTATTTATAAGGATACTGATTGGGTAGGCAACTGAGTTAGTCGCCAGTTTGATGTAGTATGTGGGGAGGTTATCAGCTGAGGTAGAGCAGGGTTTTAGTTTTTGTAGCAGTTTCTTAATGGTGTCAGTGGGTATGGGCTGAAATGAAAATGGTGGTTTGTATAACATTTTGTTGCATAGGGGGGTTAGTTATGACAGGGTTAGAGGTAGTTGATGGCCTGGGGTTGGTGTTTGAATAGGTTGAAGGGTGGAGGGATCCAGCATAAGGCATGTTAGTTAATAGGTCCAAAACTGATTTTATGAAGTGCTTGTTAAAGTTTTGGCTATTTGTGATGGAGGGGTATCTGGTGATAGGGTGTGCTCTCCATTTCTTCCAAGGTTAAGTATAGAAGATATGGAGTGCCAGAATTTACTGGGGTTGATTTTATGCTGGAGTTGAAGCTGGGAATAATATGACTTCTTATCTCTGTTGATTAGTTTTGTCACTTTGTTACGTAGTGTTTTGAAATTAACATGATTTTGTTCATTTTTGTTTTGTTTCCAGGTTGACCAGGCTAGGTCCCTTTGCTTCATCAGATGTTTACATTCCTTAGAGAGCCATGGTGCTGAGTTCTTTTTGATTCTTTTCATACGAATGGGAGCTGGTGTATTAAGTATGTGAAGGAAGGTGTTATTAAAGTATAGTACAGCATCATTAAGGGGTAGTTGTTTAAGGGGTGTCCAGTCTATTTCCTGTAGGAGATTGTTGAATTTATGCTGACAAAAATTATTTGAGTTCCTAATTGATTTTATAGTGTGTACTCTTAGTTGTTGGGAGTTTGTTCTAAGGGAATAAGCTGGTAGATGATCATTCAGGGAGCTAGACAGTGTATCGAAAGATGGGTAATTGGCAGGGTGGGATACTAGGATCCAGTCTAAGGTGGATTGGAAGGTAAGATCATTGCAGTATCTTGTTGGAGCATTGATAAGCTGAGAAAAACCAAGCTATGGTTTGCCAATCTATATTTATGTCTCCGAAGATTATTGTTTCAAGGTTTATTGTCTGGGATGTCAAGGATAAAATATTTTCCAACACTGGTATATAACAATATATTGTGGGATATATATTACTATTATGCAAATTATTTTTGATATATTGAAGTTCAAAAAGGAGATTAGTACCTCAGCATTGGAAAAAATGGGTATATTACTGGTGTAGGGTGTGATGTTGATTGTAGAGGGAAATAGAAGTGCTATCTTTCCCCCCTTTTTTTAGGTCTGTCTCTTCTGGTTATTGCAAAGTTTTACGGTATTATTTCTGAGTCTTTTACACCGGGATGTAGCCTTGTTTCTGTAAGGGCTAGTATGTCAGGTTTATTTTGATCAATCCAGGCATGCAGTGGGGCTATTTTATTACATATACTTCTAAGGTTCAGCGTAAGTATGCTTACATTTTTGGGGTTACTCTTTTGGTTAGGATTAGAAGGTGGGCCAGGGTTAGGATGTATGTCTCGAAATTTGAGTAGGTAGGTAATGAAGGAGTACCATGGGAAGTGTTTTTTATCCCTAGGTGATGATACTGGTGTCAAGTGTGGTTTTATATGAGGTCAGGAGGTCAATCTGTGGCTTGAATAATATGGCAGGGTATAGGGGAAAAGCTGAGAGGAGATATGTGAGAAGCTGTGGTGTTTATTGGGGTGATGGTTGGAAGAGGTTGTTGATGTGTGTTGAAGTGCGGGGGTAGGCAAGGATATAGCTGTAGTGAGGTTGAGAATTCAGAGTAAAGAAGCTAGGCAGGTTAGGAGGAACATGTCAGCTGTGATAGTGGGTTTAACAATGTGTTAGAATGTAATATCAGGTGTAAATGGAAACAATGTAACTGTGATAGTGGGTTTAACAATAGTAAAAGTGGTATTTATGTGTTAGAATGTAATATCAGGTATAAACATATATACATACATATATATATATATATATATATATATATATATATATATATATATATATGTGTGTGTGTGTGTGTGTGTGTGTAATTATATACAGAGAGAAAGGAAGAAAGGATTATGATCATAACCGAGTTGTTAATGTCAAGAAATGGATTGAAGAAACTCACTGTGATGACCATGCCCTGGACCAGCAATCAAGGAGCCTCAATCCTCACCACTAACACCAGGGAGGGATTCTCACATAAGATGAAAGGATGACAAATACACACAGCAAAGTACAAATTTCCCTTAAGTGCACACAGAGATCACAGTCAGTCTGGGGCTGGTTGCTCCCTTGCTCTCCAGGTCCCCAATAAGACTCCCCACTGGCACAGCTATAGGGTCCAGATCTCAGCCTAGCTGGCAAGCTAACCTCCAGTACCCTCTCTGTCCCATTAGTGCTTTGTGTCCCTGCCCAGGTAGCTGATACACCACACACACTTTGAGATAAGTATTTATACAACTTCACAAACACTCCTGGGAAAGGCTGACACAGATTCTCCAGCTGTGCCCCTTTACCCAGACTATATGGTAGTAATTTCTGCCACCACCATCTAATACTTATAAGCTACCCAAAGGCCCTTAAAAGGGTGTCCAATTATTACTGTGCAATATTATTATACAATTGGTAATGTAACTATTCAGTCTAAGGCTTATTAGAGAGGCTTATTACAATAAACTCTATAAATATGCAATGTACTCTAGAGCTTAATTATCTCTACACAAACCAGCCACAGATAAAGGTTTTTAAAATATTTAATAATAAATAATTAAAAACACAAGACAATACTACTACACCACAGTGATATCTAAGAGTTCAGAGCTCACACAGAAACTTAAAATAATACAGTAGGACAGGTCTGATGTCAAAGAAAAAAACACTTAATCTAACTTTCTAATCTTTAGCTATTCTTAAGAGAAAACACAGTGCTACAATCTTACTTACATACATATAGAGCATAAGCAGTGCTGGGGTTGATGGTCCAAGACAAAAGCTTATAGTCTCTCTCTCAAGAATAGTTTTTAAATTCACTATCAAACATCTTTGCTAGGCCCTCCAAAATTACATCATTTTGACACTGAGGTTTTTCCAGTATGCAAATTACATCATTTTGACACTTAGTCTGGAGTTTTCATGTCAACAAACTGCATTATTTAGCAATCTAACACCTGCTCAGGAACCTACAACAATAAAAGACATTTCATATGTACACTCTAGCAATTATTCCTTAAGTTAAGACAATAGGTTCATAGGTTAGTACTAGGATAACTGCCCTTGTGGGCCATTTTAAGCCTAGCCAATTACCCCATTTGAGAATCAAACCCTGCACCTTGTGTCTGCAAGGTAAACATCTTAACCATTTTACCAACCTCCCACCTTGTATTCAGCCAGCCACTTCGGAACCACTATTTAGATAATTGTAACTTCAAAGAACATTTGAAATGCTTGGCTTAGTTTTCCTTATAGCAGATGGCAATGTTGTAACAATCTTGAAGTTCACATTTTAGAGTGTTTTCTTTCATTTAAGAACACAAGCCTGTATTTTACATTTATATATACAAATGATAGAATTATGTATCAAATTCTATTTGACTAGGCTGGCAGCCTTCTCCCATCTTTCCCTAATCTTCACACTCACCTCAACCTCAAAGTGAATTTCTTGAATACTTTTTAAGAACAGGTTAATGAACAAGTATGATCTGTAACCTAATCGTAATGTTTTGCAATACACGGAGAATTTTAGCTGCCCCAATGTACCACAAGTTTAAAAAAGTGTGGAGCACAAGCTCTCTGACAGCCTTAAAGGTAGCCATATACTTTGTACTGCCACACAAATGGCTATCAGGAGAAAACTGCAGATCGTATCAACCAACAGATTTAAAAATTATTTGCCACATTGCTATGCCACTTTTTTTGCATTGTGCGGCAACATGATGTAAGTTACAGTTTTCAGTGATGTCTGTAGGTTTCAGATGTGTTTCAATGGTGCTGCTATCTGTGTTCCAACATATTCCACACTTTTAATAAAGTTATACTTAGGAACCTTGCTGTAACAAGTATCTTATATAGCACAGTAAAAAGAGTATTGTTTTTTTTCAGTTTGGTAATGTAATCAGTTTTATATATATATATATATATATATATGTGTGTGTGTGTGTGTGTGTGTGTGTGTGTGTGTGTCTGTATGTGTATATGTTTGTGCATGTATATATGGAGTATATAGCTTTAGATACTAGTGAACTAGCTACAGGAAGCCTGGAAGCCACATGCTGTTTGATACACTTTGTTCTCCACAGTGCACTCCAAAAAGACACCTAAAGGAAGGTAGACTACATTGATGGTGCCTCTATGCTATGATCTAATCTCCATCCTGGCAAATACATGGGCATTACACTCCTTGTTCTCCAGCTTGGCCAGAATCATGCCACAAATGGGTGGACTCTGCAAGGGTTTGAACTGGTTGAGAACAGGAACATTATAGCACACTGAATGGTGCGTATGGAATGGTGCAGGTGTATATGAACTGGCACCTGGGATTCAAGTGAGCTACGTCTCTCAAATGTACCCCACTGAGGATGGGTTTAAGCAGCATAAAGTGGAGATGCTTTCACCTGTCTTAAAGGTTAGGTAGTGGGCAAACAGTGGTATTAGCCAGTAATGTGGCCATTTCAGACTTGTTGATAATATCTGCCCAAAAGTTCCAACAAACCGAGCTTGGAAGTGCTATACAGTCTGTAGGGATGTACATGAACAGTATTATATGGTGTAAGTTGGAGGCCTTTCACTACACATTTTGACATTTTTAGGAACACTAATACAGACAGGATCTTCAGCTTGGCCCTGAAAGTAAAAAATGTCCACAAATTCCCACATCATTTCTGGAATTTCAAAAATAAGTCTTCATTCTTTTTGCAAAATCAGCAAAATTGCTGGATATCTCAGAAATAGATTAAGAACATACTTACCATGGATTTAACCTCCTAAAAAGTCAACCTTTTAATTATTTTTCTCTGGAACAGTGAAACAGCAACTTTATGTTCATCCAAACAACAAAGATTGTATGAGCTGCTGGGAGTACTTCACATTTTAGATGTTTATAATAAGAAAGGAATTAAGATATGTTTAGGGGGATAGTCATATTTATTTTTGCCTCAAGGTCCTGTGGACACCTCCTTTTGTCAGGTTAAAAGAATGATGCAGCACCAGAGTTCTTTGTAATTCTTCCTCCAGGTGGTGAGGCAAATCTTCTTCCTCAGCTCCATCAATCAACCTATAAGCCACAAACTGTTCGGTCAGAAATTGCTCTCAGAATTATCAGTTTCTGAAAACAGATGCTGGATTTTGTACTGGTGATTCCTTATCAAATAATATTTTTTTAAATACCATTGGAGGTTATCACTTGGACAGATTCAAAGAAACCTAATTTCATCCCAAGTGTACAGATATTGTCAGTATTTTTTTTTACACAAGCTTTAAATCACATAGGTTTCATGAGTCAGATTAGTTAAAAAGACAAAATTAGATGCTGCAGCTTTAGACATTCTAATAGATCAAACCCGTTATTCAAGACTGTGATCTAGCTTTTAACACTATCGACTACAGTGACACTGTTCTTATTTTGCACTGCAATACAACCCTGGGTCATAGAGAAATATAACTAGTAGACATTATTTTACTAAATTTATTCCAGGAACGATCCTGTAGCAGTTCCCATTCTCAGGTCAAAAAAAAAAAAAAAAAAAATAGCTGCAGCCTGCAGCCTCATTAATGCAAATAACTAACTCGTCTCCCGTCCCTGAGTGCTATCACTTCAAAGTTTCTGTCAGACCCTGTCAAATACTTGTTTTCTGGGCTAGTTATTGCAAGGTTAATCATATAATACCAGAGCGACACCTCACAACTAGTCTGCAACTGTTCTTTACAGCATTCTGATTTTTTTTTCTCATTTCTGTCTTGAAACAGAGTACCTTATATAGTTGACAAAGCATAAGTGCTCTAAGGTCCGTGTTGCCAATTAGGAGAGAAATGTCAGGAGTACAACAGTTAATTACCTGGACGGCTGTCTTGATAGCAAGAAACTAAGGACACGAGCAGAGTCACCACTGCATTAACATGGTTTTACACCATGCCCCAACACTGAAAAAACGTACTCACAGACTGACAGGAATTAATCCCTAGTGTGGCACTTCCCTGATTAATTAGCTGCCATCTTGCTGGGGCCAGTTTGCTTCCCTGTTTTAACTACTTTACATGACTGTGCTGACAGCTAGTACAGAATTGTGCCAACCTATGAATTAGAATCAAATATGGCTTATTTTTGTATTATATTTCCTCTAGTTATGTTTGTTCTTATCCATACTTTTATGCGGTCATTTTTTTCATTTCTATACAAATTTCCTCCTACTGTATAACCCAAGGCATTTATCTAGTATAGTAGCACAACCAAATGTGTGCAAAAATGCTGTGCAGATTAAGCTTAGCCTTATTAATATGGACTCAACAAGGCAAGCACATGATTATTTGAATTCTGATCATCTGACCTGTCTATAATGTCGCAGGCCCATGAAGCCCCTGGTTGTATGGTAAGATCAGGCTGTTGACAGGTTGTTTTCCTCTATGGAGAGCTTTCTGTACTTTGTCTTAGCCTTCTGTCCTTTTTTTGCCTAGAAGTACAGCACAAAAACATCCCACTCAACATGTTAATCAAAGAGAGAGCTATGGTCAAATAATTATCAAGGGGTCAGGGTCTGTCATAGCCTTCATGCACATATGTCACTTAACTCCAAGTACAAGTATGACTTGGTCATAGTCTACATTGGTGTTAATGATCTGAGAAGTACATCCCTGGAGTATAAAAAGTGAAACATGACTGAGCTGCTGAACTATGTAAAGTATGGTGTCATTCAAAGGGATGACATGGTCAACAAACCATGCTGCTTTGCCAGGGATGATCTGTACCTGTCCCCACTGGAATTTTGAATATTGGCTAAAACATTTTCTATCCCTATACTCCATTTTTATGCATTGCCATTCAGATAAATCTTCCAACATAGCTGTTCCAAACCAGGAAAATCTGAAGGTGTTACTGCTCAGTTCCAAGAATCTGAACAAGAAACTCCACTCCCTGCAGGCACTCCTCACCTTGGAGAATGTAGACATCTATGCAGTCACTGAAGCACAGTTTAAAGCCACAGAGAACACCCCGGCAGTGCAGGCTACAATGCCTTCCACACATTTAGACCAGCTACTGCACAGAAATGGACAAAAGATGGAGATGTCTCTAAATACATGAAAAATAAACACATTTCAAGGCCAGTCCCTCAGTATGATATATCTGAGCTTCACCACACTCAAATCACCATAAATAAGGTCCCACACAATATCTTTACAGCTATAGGTCACCTCAATGATCCAGGAAAACTATAATACTTACTTAAAGGCACTCAACACTCTCTTCATCCAACCCAACACTGTATTCCTTGGCAACTTTAACTACCTCAATCTAAACTGGGAATCAAACATACCCCCAACATACAGACCCAGAGATTCCTGGACTTTGTAAACAGCAATACCCTGGTCCTACTAGTTCACACACCCACTAGGGATTCAAACTTCTTGGTCTGGACCTCATAAGCATGACAGAATGCTGCCCCCCCTCCATATAATGCCCTCACTAGCCAGGTCAGACCATAAAGCTGTCTATTTTGAGGTAAATGTAAAACCAGGGAAACCTGGAAACCCTACAACATTTAAGAATTTCTCCAGGGCAAACATCCCACCACTATGTGATAACCTAAATAAATTTCAAGCCCCCAACACTTAGAATACTGCTGCCTATGCAGAAATGTTCACAGAAACTCTGCATAAACATATCAACAGCTGTGCAGCAACTCTTGTATCTACCCAAAATAAGCACATGGCCAGCACAAATGAAAGTTGTCCAAGTAGAATATCAACATTAATAGGCTGTACAACAAAAGGAAGAAGCTCATGGTAAAAATTATGAGGGAGGACAATACTCAGCAAGGTTAAATATCACTCATAAGCCTAACCAAGTAACCCAGGAGGTTAATAAAGTCCACAAAAGCCAAATGTGAGGCAAAAATAGCTGCCCAGGTCAAGGACAACCACAAGGCTTTTTTTCAGCTATGTCTGCAACCTCAAATGCAATATACAGCAAAGTATAGAATAATTGTAAATGGTGCCACCTACGTGGAACCAGAAGCTATAACTTATCTCCTGGCTCACACTGTACCCCCCCCTCTTTGGATATTCATAAGGAAATTCCAACATCCATTTTGGTCCAACCATCACTTCAGAGCAGCTCCTCATATTATAGTTTTGTATGATGGCCAAAAAATAATTGTAAGGTGATGCCAGAGGATATGGAATTTCAGAATAAGAAAAGATTGTGAAATTTCCAAAAGGGATGAATCTTTATAAACTTAAGAAGGTCTATACTTAAAGTGGATCAGAGTTTACTTTAAAATTAACCATTATTTGGTTAGTACAAATGTATATTTACATCAATGTGCACATTTTCCCCGGAGTCCTCATATAGTCCATATTTCTTGCATTTTGAGTCTTCCTTAATAGCCTTTGTATGTATTTCACTAGCATATGCTAAATTTCCATTGCTTTATTAAGGTCTGATCATCTCCCTTTGCAGGGAGAGTTTGCAGCTCTGGACACTAGATCCCCTTGCTACAGCTCATGTCCATGTGCCAACATATAACTGGTTCCTCACAGTTTCTGCATTGCCCCTAACTGGTCAAGGGGAGCAGTTAAAAAATTGTTACACATAAAGCCAAAAGAGAAAAAAATCATAGGACACAAAATGAAGGATCATTTTATCACTGTGATATGATCTTGGAGAGGGATTATTGTACCACAGAATAGTTCCTCACATTGCATTTTTGCTCAAACTTTTACTGCTTAAAGGACAGTAGCTGCTCACCTCATACAGGAGTGACATGTTCATGCTTAAAATGTGGCCTTTTGTATGTCCATCAATCTCACACCCCCCCCCCCCCCAGGACAAACAGCAAGACTGTTTTTTTATGTCTGTTAATGATCTCTGTCTCCAAGATGTAGTCATCTCTAGGATTGTGGGAGGAGGAGTGACAAAGCCTCCCATATGGGTCACTGGGGGAACTTGCCCCTTATAATTTTTTTCTGCTTTATATTGCGGTGTAATTACCCATAAATTTTCCAGTTGCTAAAGTATGTTTTTGAAGGTTTTTGAACTGAAGCTGGCAGTTTTTGCTGCACATTTTTGATTCAACAAATGTAGTGAAGGAATGTAATGAGCCCTATATCATGGGCAAGACTGCCTCTGAAAATATTTTTGTGGTATTCTGTTAGTTGGTGTTTGTTTTCTGTCTTTGTATTCACTGTGCCAATGTTTCTAAATGTGCCCCTGGTTGTCATGTCTCTTCTTTCACATATGGAGTGACCACACCTCATAACCACCCGGATTGCCACTGTACATGAATTTCACATCATTCTTCATTCTTGCTATTTAAAACCTAGCATTCATTGCTCTGTGGTTGAAAGGCATATTAAATACTCATTTCAGCATCCAGAATTGGTTGTGGAACTACAGTACATGTTTGGAATGAGTTTTATATTATTCGATGCATGAAGTTTAAGATGATGAATAAAGCAATTGGTCCTGAAAAAAATAACTAACCAAGTATCATCAGCTTTCAAAGAATAAATAAGTTCATATTGACTGATCGACAACTGTTTCACTGCATGTCAAAGATAAAAAAAGGAAAAAACTGAAACAACTGAAACAACTTTCAGCAAACCTCAGACGTATGGTTCTTTTTTGGAAAGAGCTAGCCTCTATGTGGAGGTGACAACCCCTACACCCTAAACATATATATATATATATATATATATATATATATATATATATATATATATACCTACTTTTAGGTTGTACAATGCTAGAGAAAAAAGTGAAAAAAATACCATTAAAGTTGTTTTGCCCAAATTTCTTCGATTGATCAGTACTCCCTTAAATGGTTGTCATTCAACTGACACATTCCTGAATAAATACAATACCAAAATACTTCTTAAATGTCACAAAATTAGCTAAGAACAAAGCAAATATAATATATTTTTCAGAAAAGTAAGGGATACAATCAGTAAAATGTACAATAGTCAAAGTTCTATTATAAAGCCTTTCCACACGTGGTAAAAAGGGAGATACCCTGTTGATTTATAAATACACAATAATTTTATATTACCAGTAGAAATAGTACAAAGATCAAATAACTTTTCAATAAAAACATTAGTTCTTCTATTATAAATACTACAGAGTAATCAAAAGTAAAATGATCACTGCGGATTTGAAGCTATAGCACTTCTGACTTAAAAAAATGGAAGATTTTACAAATTTATCTGACAGTTTAGCCCATAGAGTTAAGGCTATATAAGCTTTGGAATGGTAAGCATTGTCCTGGAAGTTTCAGCTTCCATGGTGTGTGATGCTTGAGTGCTGTGTATAACCAATACTACATATAATGAGTACAATATAAACCAAGGCATGCCAGATAGGAGAAAGGCTCCATGCTTATTTACTGCTGCCTGGAATATATACAAAGGCATGTCTTAGCTGGGAGTATGTACATTGACATGTACTATACTGGATTTATAGCTCTAAATATGCTACTGCTAGCTACAGGCAGCTGAATGTTATGTTCTACCTATTACTTCTAGGAGGCAGTTAGAATAAATGCCTGTAGGAGACAGAAACACATGCATAGCATCTTTGTTAGATTCTGAGTAGAGTACTCTGACACGCTTCATATATTACATGACATCAGAAGTAGAAAATTATATTTGATTAAGTTAAGAAATATATTTATCATCAATAAGACAGAATTGTAAGTAACAATTAAAATGGTTTATTTGTAGCAACCATGAATTATCTCTCTACAAGACTACTTAACAGAAAACAGGGAGCTTTAGACCCATAAATTTGATTTATCTTTCATCATGTGTTGAATAGCCAAGAAGCCTGAAGACACCTGGTATGCCATATTTCTGGACTGTACTGTAGAAAAAGCCTTAAAGATGTTTAACACACTTATTTTTTCTAAGGAATAGAAAGACAAAATGGCAGCAATCAGAGAGAAGTTCAGAAATTACTGGCAGGTAAAAAGAGCTTAGAATTTATTCATCATAAAAAATGCACGGCCAGATTCAATAAAGCCTACATGGTCCATTTATAGTGTGTGTGTGTCACGGTGCGCCCACAGTAGTGCACTGTTTTAGATTCAGTAAACTGCTCTACTTGATGTGCAGAGATGAACAAACAAGGTAAATACTGTGACATGCTAATTACAGCATAAGCAGCTGAATTGCATTCTAATCAACCAATCCAAGATGGAAGACCTATTCAACAAGCTATAAAACAACCGTGATGACTCAGGGCTAGTTTTCTCTGCAAATTCCAAAACCCATTGGAATACAGCCATGGAAAGGAGTCTACACAGAAACAATGTTTTTTATTTTATTTTATTTTATTTTGTATTTGTTTACTGGGATGGTCCAGCTGGGCCAGAAGTGCCCATTTTCAGTGGAATCCTGGGGAGAAAAGCTCCACATATAAGACATTTCACATACAATACAGAATTCACATTAATAAAGACATTTAGTACATATTATTGGCAGTTTTATACAATTGGTAAAAAAACACTACATAAGTAATTATTCTTAAATAATAGATATTAGACAAGTAATACAGAGTATATACATGAGAACATTCCATATGAGTAGTTTTCAGCTAGCAAAATTTATATAGGACATTTCATGCAGTGGGAGCAAAGCAGATATAGCAATTGATTAGAGACTAAGTACCTAAACTTTTCACATGTTTAGGAGGTGTAATAGCTGAGCGATAGGCTAGATGAGTCCTGTTGCAAGAATCAGCAATGTCGGTAGATATTGTTGCAGATATAAGTGGTGGTATGATATTAAGATAGGCTGCGAGAGTACCTGAATGTCTCACCTGGTTCAATGGTAGGTCTATAAGGGTTAGAAAGAGAAAGAAGTAGGCAGGAGGGATCTATGGTAGGACAATGAGGATTCATAGAAGAAGGAAGTGGACAGGATTGAGAGGCGGAGTAAGTAAAAAGACAGGTAGATGTGAAAGTAGGATGCCAGAGTAGTGGAGTGTGGTGAGAATATTTGTGATGGTTAAAGTTAGGTTATATGAGATGTGGTGTTAGCATATATGCACAGCCAAGATGAAGAGAGGTGTTTCAGAGATGCCTTGAAGATGGTTACCGAGCAGGTGAATCTAAGAGTTGGGGGAGGAAGTTCCAAAGTTTTGCATTGGTAAAGGAGTAAAGCATCTGGACAGCCAAAAGTTTGGGGTTTTCTACATTTACGAGCAGTTGGTTGTTGGACTGGAGTGGTCTGTTAGGATGGTATAAAGTAAGTATAGAAGATAGAGCAGGGCACATGGATGGATTATGAATGAGTTTGTGAGCTGTAGTTAGTTGGATAAAGATAAGATAGCTGCGGAGTTTAAGCCATTTTAGATTCCATAATGATAAAGAGTGGAGGGATGAGTAGGAGGCATTAGTTACAAATTTAGCAATTTTGTTGTAGCATGAGTCTAGTTTGGACTTTAGAGAGGGCTGAATGTTGGTGAGGAGGGGGGCACCATATAAAAGAGAGGATAATAGAAAAGAAGAGGCAAGGGAAAGTCGGGCTGATGCACTGAGTAGATGTTTGTCTTGGTAGAGAGTGCCAGGCTTTTGATGTGTCTTTTTGACATTGGACTGGATGTGCAGGTCAAATGTGAGGTTTTTGTCTATGATGACACCTAGGAGTTTTGTGCTAGGTACAATGTCGATGGTGGTGCCATTTAGGGATTGAATGGTTAAGTTCTCTTTTTGTAGGGGGTGTGGACTTTTTGGGGGCAAAGATTACTAGTTTGGTTTTGTTGGGGTTCAAGGCAAGATGATTATTAGACATCCAAATTTTGTTGGAGGTGAGGGTGTTTTGGGTGAGTTGGTGTAGTTCTGAGGAGTTGTTTACAGTGCAGATGATAGTGGAGCCATCTCACTGGATGACTGAGCCTTGAGAGAGTGCATTGTGGAAGTTATTGATAAATATGTTAAACAGAAGTGGACCTAAAATGGAGATTTGAGGATCACCAGTGGTGTTGTTTAGGAAAGGGGAGTAAGAGTTCTGCTATTTAGTTGATTGTTGCCTGTTAGTGAGGTAATTAGTGAACCAGTTTAGAGTTTGAGGTGAGGTACCTATGTCAGAAAGCTTTGTTAGACGGAGAGAGTGGGATATAGTATTCAAAGCTTTAGAAAGATCGAGAAATAGTGAAGATACGATTTTACCAGCATCACAGGCTTGGTTGACAGTGTCCATGAAGGATATGAGGGCAGTGGTGGTACTATGTCCTGGCCTAAATCCATGTTGGGTGGGAGAGAGGATGTGGTTGCTAGTCAGATGGTGAAGAAGTTGAGAATGAATACACTTTTCCAGAATCCTAGAGATGGGTGATAGCAATGGGGTGGAAGTTGATGGTGTCTATGTTGGGGCCCCCCTTTTGTAGAGGAAGATATAAGCTTTTTTTCCAGATGATCAGCATATAGGATTCTTGGATAGATCTGTTGAGAAGTATGCTGATAGGGTAAGTGATTGAGTTAGCTGAGAATTGCAGGTATTTGGCGGGTATATTGTCAGGGACATTTGTGCATGATTTGAGTTTTATAAGCAATTTGTTACTAGTCAAGGTGGGTATAGGTGACAGAGTAAATTTGTGAATAGGGGGTATGCTGGTGTTAGCTGTGGAGAGGTCTATGGTAGACAAGTTGGTCTTGGGAAAGGTAGCAGTTAGATTGGCTAAAGTATCTATGAGATAAGAGTTTAATTTTGCAGCAATTTCAATGGGTGCTTTATTTGGGTCTGGGCAAGGATTATTACTAGAACCTGGGTTTAATAAAGATTTGAGAGAGCTCCAGAATTTCTTTGGGTTTTTCTTGTGTTGATTTTGTAATGTAAGGTAGTGTTCATTTTTGTTTTGTAGTACTAGGCACTTAACCTGGTTTCAGAGTTGTTTGTATTGGGTGAGGTCAGATGGGTTTTTGTTTTTTTTAAAGAACAACTAACTGCAAAAAAACACGAATTAAAACAAAAACTTGGTTGAGAAGACCACTTTATAAGAAGCAAAGCTTTCAGGTAGAACCCTTTTTCAATACTAATACATAAAATACAGGATCACATGATTTAAATACAAATCAATAATCACATGACCAGCAGCCCAACAGTCATATGACAAAACTTTAAAAAAAAATTTTTTTAAAAATTTTAACATTTAGAAACATACACGTATAAAAAAAGTGTTATAAAATACAGTATCAAAGTTTAGTATGCTGTAGTTTAACCAATACTGGTTTTAAACTAACCATATTATTTAAACCTGGCGGGTGGTCAGAGGCAAGCCTAAGTATCCATTCATATTCCTTAAGCTCTAAACGGTTATTACTATCCCCACCTCTATGTGTAGGGTAAGTAGCATCAATGACCCCAAAAACAAATTTATGTTCATTACCACAAATAGACATATGCTTATATAGCGCATTTCTATCACAACCTCTCCTAATTTCTGACTTATGTTCAGTAATGCGGTCTTTTAATTTACGAGTGGTCTTAACCACATAAAATGAAGAGCACAGGACGCAAGTAGCTAAATAAACCACAGAAGATGAATTACAGGTTGCAGATAATTTAAAACTATATATTTTTCCACTAACAGGATGCTTAAATACACTACTATGATTACTAATTATGTCAGAGCAGCATACACAATTTAGGCACTTAAATGTGCCAGGGTTAACAGAAATAGGTCGAGGAAAGGGTCTAATGAAATCTTTATAACATAAAATATTTTTTAGGGTCTTCATGTTCCTATGCACAAAGGATGGTTTATCGCCTAAAATACCCTTAACCTCAGCCGATGCCATAAGAATGACCCAATTCCTCTGAATAATCTGCTTAACCTGACGTGTTTTAGCATTAAATGAAGTAACATACCTAACTGCTGGATCTTGATGTTTACTAGTAGTCAAATCACATTTACCTTCTAAGAAAATAGGTTTCAAGGTTGTCTTCCTATCAGTCATAGCCTTGGCCTTCAGGCCGGATAGTAAGTGGGGATCATATCCACTAAATAAAAAATCTTTGATCATCTCATCAAGCTGTAGAGTGAAAACATCATCTTTAGTATTTAATCTACTCACTCTACTAAATTGAGATGTCACAATACCCCTGAAGACATGTGGAACATGCATACTACTATAGTGACTATATCTATCAGAATATACATCTTTTCTATATACACTAGTATGAATGACACCTTCAATTAGTTGCAGCTTAACATCCAAGAAGACAATCGTGTTATCAGAAACTTCCATTTTGAACTTCAGAAAATTTGTGGTTGAATCCAAATAAATAAGAAAATCATTTAACTCATTCAAATTACCGTTCCATACCATAAAACAGTCATCAACAAAACTTTGATAAAAACATATCTTACTAAGGAACGGATTCCTATCACTATAGATGTTAACTTTCTCCCATTGGTAAAGGACTAGATTGGCGTAGGTATTCGCTATGGAAGTACCCATGTCTACGCCAGTGAGCTGAAGATATAGCACTTCATTAAACAAAAAGATGTTATTCAAAACCACATCTAAGAGACAACAAATGTTCTCAACATATTTAATGTTAGGGGATGGCTGACACATCAAAAACTCCCTTATTGATTCAACACCAAAGTCATTTGGAATAACGGTGAATAGGGAAGCAATGTCAAGTGTTACAAAAAGATAATCTCCCTGTTCTAGTTTACCATTCAAACTATAATACCATAAACGTAACTTACAAAGCAAGTCTGAAGTGTCCAACAAAACAGTGGTACATTGAGATAAAAAAGGTTGCAACTGTTTTTGCAAATATAGTGAAATCGGCTCAGTGATCCAGCCACCACCCGACACAATTGGTCTTATCGGCGGATTCAACATAGACTTATGAATTTTAGGAATGCCATAAAGATGTGGGATAACAGGACAGGGCACAGTGAAATAGTGAAACAAATCCAAACTTATATCACCATTCAACTGTAATTCATAGATAACCATATTCACATAGCCAATACATTTTTTAACATCCAGTTTTGTAATACATTTAAAAGTATTGATGTCATTGAGCAAAACAGAAACTGCAGACATGTATTTATCATGGTCCATAAGGACCACTACACCCCCCCTTTATCCGCTTGTTTAATGACTATATTATTATTCATTTGCAAACTTTTCAGCACTTTATATATATATCAAAAGTCAAGTTAAAAGACCTCATTTTCAAACTATTAGAATATAGTGCCCTAAGCTCTAATTCACATACATTGTGAAAGGCTGTTAAAATAGGCAGACTAACAGGTGTAAAAATACTACGTTGTTTACACTGACTTTCTAAAGAACAAGAATCACCAAATAAAAGTTTCAAATTAACATTTCTGGTAAACTGCTTAAGATCTGTGAGTGCAGTTACCAGATCATCACTAGCAGTATGTATAAAATTGAGTCCTTTACATAAAAGGGAATAATGAGCATACTGCAATTTAAATCCAGAAAAGTTTAACGTACCATGAATTATTTGTGGCTTACTTTGCTTAGTCCTAAAGGGCTTTCACTTTTTCATTTAATAGAAGCTGCAGCTGACCCCACAAAAGGTCTTCTGCAAATGCCTCAGGCTGTTCCAACTGAAAGCGCTTTTGTGCAAAACTTAAGGTGAGTTGTTGAGACTTCTTACTAGGGACATTTGTGCATGATTTGAGTTTTAGAATCAATTTTTTAATAGTCAAGGTGGGTATAGGTGACAGAGTAAATTTGTGAATAGGGGCTGTGCTGGTGTTAGCTGTGGAGAGGTCTATGATAGACAAGTTGGTCTTGGGAAAGGTAGCAGTTAGATTGGCTAAAGTATCTATGAGATAAGAGTTTAATTTTGCAGCAATTTCAATGGGTGCTTTATTTGGGTCTGGGCAAGGATTATTACTAGAACCTGGGTTTAATAAAGATTTGAGAGAGCTCCAGAATTTCTTTGGGTTTTGCTTGTGTTGATTTTGTAATGTAAGGTAGTGTTCGTTTTTGTTTTGTAGTACTAGGCACTTAACCTGGTTTCAGAGCTGTTTGTATTGGGTGAGGTTAGATGGGTTTTTGTTTTTTTTGCCAGATTTTCCATGATTTGTCCCTGTGTTTCATGAGATCCTTAGTGGATCTTATTAGCCAACTGGCATGGCTGGTCTTTACTCTCTTTTGACTAAGGGGAGTGAGATTGTTTAGTATGCTGAGGAAGGTTGAGTTGAACAACTCAACTGCCTCATCAAGGGAAAGTGATTTTAATGCATTCCAGTTGATGCTAAGCAACCTTTGGTTAAAGCAAGATGGACAGAACTGGGATTCATCTCTGGTAATCATGTACTGATGTTTATTAATTGTTGTGGTACATTCACGTTGTATAAAGTCTGGTAAGTGGTCACATATACTATTGGAGAGTGTACCAGCAGATGTGATCTTATTTGGGTCAGACACTAAAATCCAGTCTAGGATTGTGCCATTAGTATTAATTTTATTAGGTCTGGTTATGGTGTTAACTAGCTGGGTGAACTGATATAAATTGATATTGCAGTTAGAGTCGTGTGGGGATGTCTAGCCAGTTGATATTTACATCTCCCAGTATGACAGTCTCATTTTTTTATGTTAGTAGATGCCCAGGCAAGGATTTCCTCAAGAACTGGGATGTTATTGCCTGGGGGAATGTAAACGACTATCACACAGAGGTTTTTGCAATTATTCATTTTAAGGAAAGAAACTAGAAGTTCGGCTGTGGAGAACTGTAGGATGGGTTTTGTATATGGGACAATAGTGAAGGACATGGGGTATATTAGAGTATTAGAGGGATGCCTCCTCCTTTTTTTGAGGTTTGTCGGCTCTACGACAGGCAAAATCTTGGGAAAGAAATTGTGTCCTTAATATAGGGTTTTAGCCATGTTTCAGTTGCTGCAATAATATTGGGTTTGTTGTGGACTATCCATGGATGGAAATCAGGTGTTTTACTTCTGATGCTTTGTAGATTAATTGTAGTGAAGTTTATTGACTTATGAAAGTTGGAGGGTTGCAGAGGAGAGGAGATGTGACCCAGGTTGGGATGTATGGATCTGCATAGCAATAGTTTGTTACAGGATATGGGAGTGTAGTGTATTCTCATTTCCATTTTACTTTGATTGAATCATTTAGAGAGAAAATATTATTGTTGTGGTGATGGTGGGGAAGGATTTTTGTTCTGGTACATAATAATATACTTGTGTTCCAAAGGCTGGCTGTAACTTGTGAGAAGGAAGTGGTGTGTTCAGACTGTATGGGGAGAGAGGATAATGGGCAGGGGGAGGAAGAGGTAGAAGAATGATGCAGAGAGGTTAGATATAGTAGGATATTGAAAGAGAGTGACAAGGTAAGTAGAGTAGTGATAGTAGAGATGGACATTGTAGTATGGGATGTGGATGACTAAAGGAGTGAGACGTAATGTGCAATAGCAAGATTTGGTGGTGGAGAACAGGTTGTACTGATGGGGTAATGAGGTGAATTAAGATGTTCAGTATGTGTGGGTTTGGTTGGAGGTGTGGCTAATGGTGTAATGTGAGATGAAGTGAAGAGGTGTGGCTAGTGGTGTAATATGAGGGGAATTGGAGGGGATAATTGGGTGGTGGGGTAGAGGGAGGAGCTAGAGTAAGTATAAATGTAATTGATGTGGGGGAGGGTGGAAATAGGGGTACGGCAGAGGAGCAGAGTGAGCCTAAGTGCAGCGTGGGTGAACAGAGCGGGTTGAAACCAACTGTGGAGTTGCTATCTGGAAAGAAAATTATCAGTAAGTTAGGAAATCTGGAGGGGGAGCAAATGTTCTAAGTATTTAAAGATGACACTGCAGCTCAGGGGAGGAATAAGTAAAGTCTCAGGGGGAAGAGGGAGGGAGGGAATAGACAGGATTGACAGGGCTGGGAAGCTTACAATAAAGTTATGTTAGGAGACTGAGAGAAGGGGGTGGGGGTTAAGAGCCAGGGCTTGGAGAAAGCTGTGGCTGACAGGGCTAGAAAACTTATAATAGAATTATGTTAGGAGAACAAGAAAGGGGGGGCTATGAACCAGGACTTGGAAAAAGTTGTGAGAAGAGAAAAACAATCAACCAGCTAGCCCAGGTCAGTACCTAAAGGTGTCTGTTTATCTATGTGACCTCAAAAGCAGATTTAGTAGAGCATCAGGGAAGTAGAATATAAAATAAATGTAAAGCTTTTGGAAACTGTATATATTTTTTACAATAAATTGGAGAATAAAATAAAAGAATATAAAATAAATGTAATATATAAAATAAATAAAATATAAGAATATAAAATAAATGCAAAGCTTTGGAAAAAGTATATATTTACTACAATAAATGGGAGGAAAACGGGAGGGGTCCAGTAGTGTGCACAGCAGAAGAATCAGTAGGAGTATCACAGAGAGAAGATTATAATGCACCTACACTGCTCGGGTCTACTTTATAACCCCGAAACACAAAAAACCCGAATCCGAATCGTGCGACACATAAAGAGCAAACCACGGATATGTCAAATGTACTAAAGAGCGAAAATGCAAACCTTGAACCGTCATAGTCGGCTAACCTACCACCCGCAACCCACTACCTACCCAAACACAATAAAAAAAACACATACATACACTAACCAAATCCCTACTTCTAATCCTAAATTAAAGCACCAAAATCCTACTGCTAACCCTACACTAACCCCACATAAACAACTGTCTATGCACTATCCTTAACCCCTCCCTAACCCTAAGGTCCGTAACTACTGCACACTTCCCCCACGAAGCTATACCCAAACAAACTAAATATTCCACACAGATACACTTAACAAAACCCTACACTAAACCTTACATACATTACCTACACAAAACCTTACATACACTACCTATGTACTTGCCTTAACCTCTCCCTAACCCTAAGGTCCAGAACTATTGCACACTTACCTTACGGAGCTATACCACAGATGGGCCAACTATGCAATTTCGATATTTCCCCTTTCACGGTTTCGTTCGTTCGATGTATTTGCGGTTCGCTCTTTCCATGTCGCGCTGTTCGGATTCGGGTTTTACTGCTTTCGAGAGCTTAAAGTAGACCCCGCTGCTCACAGTCTGTTGATAAAAGTAGGACTTGCAGTATCTTTTACTGGTTTGTATGGGGTTCCAGTCTCCGTTTTCTTGCATGCAGGCTGTTGCTTCACATTTTTTTTTGCTTTGTTTTTGTTGGAACTTTGAATGTGTTTATGGGAACTGCTTACAGTCTGTTGATAAAAGTAGGACTTTCAGTAACTTTTACTGATTTGTATGGGGTTCTGCTCTCCATGTTTTTGTATGCAGGCAGTTGCTTCAGGGTTTTTTTTTGTTTTTGTTGGACTTTTGAATGTGGCTAAGGGAACTGCTCACAGTCTGTTGATAAAAGTAGAACTTGCAGTAGCTTTTACTGGTTTGTATGGGGTTCTGCTCTCCGTGTTCTTGTATGCAGGCAGTTGCTTCAGGTTTTTTTTTTTGTTTTGTTTTTGTTGGAACTTTGAATGTGTTTAAGGGAACTGCTCACAGTCTGTTGATAAAAGTAGAACTTGCAGTAGCTTTTACTGGTTTGTATGGGGTTCCGCTCTCCGTGTTCTTGTATGCAGGCAGTTGCTTTGTTTTGTTTTGATTTTGTTGGACCTTTGAATGTGTTTAAGGGAAGTTGTGCACACTACTGAGGGATGCCTGTGGGACAGAGAGAAACAGAGTGTAGTCAGGCAGAGGGTTTTAGTATTTAGTATTTAGGGGCTGTCATTGCTTTAATTCATGTGTATGTGCAACAGGCTGAAGTCTATGCTGCTGCTGATACTAATAGACAATGGCCAAGAAGGAGATGAGGTTTCAGACCCCATTTAACTTGCCAAAATCTATATGACATGTAAATTGTAGCATGCTATAGGGTGGATAGAGACACACTACAGGAACTCTGCAACCTCTATCATCCTCAATTCATAGGCAGGGTAGACCGAGGGGAACCCATACCAGTGCAGACAAAGGTATGTGTAGCACTTAAGATTTTAGCTACACGTACCTTTCAGATACCAACAGGGGACAGGCATCAACATCCAGGATCCTCCATCAATTCCTGAATGCTCTGCTCCAACATGCCAGTGACCACATAGAATTTTCCCGTACACCTGAGGACAGGGGCAGAAATATGCAGGAGTTCTACCCTGTAGCACACTGCCCTGAAGTACTGGGTTCAATAGATTGCACACATATAGGAATTAAGGCACCATCTGTGGAACAGGAAAGGCTCTACATAAATAGAAAGGGTTTCCAATCTATTAACTGCAAAATCAGGTGTAATACCAAGGGAATCATTTTGAACATATGTGCAGGCAGCCCCGGCAGTTACCATGACTCACATATCTGGCACACCTCCCAATTGTATCAGATGTTCACTTGGGGGTATATCCCACAGGGACATTTACTGGGGGATGCAGGTTATGCACTGGAACTGTGGCTGATGACACCCATTAGAAATGCACAAATGCCTGCTGAAGAACACCATAATGAGGCATACGCTCAAGCCAGAAATGTCATAGAGCATGTGGCTGGCCTGCTGAAGTTGTGGTGCCAGTGCCTAGATACATCTGGGGGAGCTCTGCAATACAATCCATGTATATGTTCTAAAATATTTACTGTATGTGCCATGCTATACAACATCATCCCAAGAAAACAGTTTCAGCAGGATCAACAAGAGGAAGGGATACATATCGCACCACCAATGGCAAAGTCACCACAACCACACCCAAAACAAAGGCGGCATCCTGTGTGGCTGCAGTGTGTCAGCTCATTCTAGAGATATGCATATTTCATCTTCTTTTGCACAGAAAATCTCAAAAAAATAAATTTCTGCACTCCATTTAAAGGTACAATAACTTATAGTAGACAGAAGTTATTAGAAATTAAACAGTCAACATCTAAATGTTGCTGGTTGGATGCCTTGAAATCCTCAGAGTAGCTGGGGCCTACTATTTGCACAGAGCTACAACAGCTGGGTATTTTAACTCTTCACACTCTAAAGTGCCTGAAACTGGTAGAGCAGGCTTCTGGAATATGCTGGACAAGGAAAAAGAGACAGAGATGTCAGAGAACAAGGAAAATAGGTTGCAGAGCAGATATTGATTTAAAATTCAAAGCAAACCCCTACAGGCCTGTACTACCAACTATACTGCTAGCTAATGTGAGATCACTGGATAGCAAGTTGGACTACTTGAGACTGGAACTCTCCAACAACAAGCTGAGAAATACTTGTTTATGTTTGATTACTGAGACGTGGCTGCATGACAAGATAAATGGCAGTGCAGTAAAATTAGAGAATTTTACACTGTTTCATGCAGACAGAAAACATGCACTGTGTAGGAAGGCCACAGGAAGTGGACTCTGCATCTGTGTTAACAAAAGACGGTACAGCAACTGTGAAATCATACTCTCACACTGCTGTGAGAACTTACAGCTCCTGTCCATTAAATGTAGACCATTTTACTTGCACAGGGAGCTGAATTGGTTCAGTGTAACAGTGGTGTATATCCCACCTAGTGCTAATACTACTAAGGATCCAAATAAGCTATGCGATCACATGGGTGGGCTGCAGAGCAAATATCCTGACTTTGTACACATGGCAGCTGGTGACTTTAATAAAGCAGATCTGAAAGAAGTACTCCTACACTACCATCAGTATGTGTACATTCCTACAAGGGGTGATAATATCCAGGACAAGGTGTGCATAAATGTAAAAAAAGCTTATAAGGCAGTGCAATTTCCACAAATGGGAAACTCTGACCATTATACCATCTTACTGTCGCCAGCTTACAAATTTGCACTGGTTAGAGAGAAACCCACAAAGAAACAAATCAGGGTATGACCCGAGGTGGCTATGGAGGCCCTACAAGACTGCTTTGAAAGAACCAACTGGAATATGTTCATGGAGGCAGGAACAGTGAATCAGCATCTGAACATTGATGAATACACTGAACTAGTGATGGCATACGTTTCAAACTGCGTTGATGAGGTAACAAATACCAAGAGTATCTCTATTAGAGTGAACCAGAAGCCATGGCTCATCCCTAAGGTATATGAACTCCTGAAGGAGGAGAGAAATGCAGCTTACAGGACTAAGGACAAAGCAGCCCTAAGTTTAGCAAGAGGTAATCTGAGGAGGGGTATAAAGCAGTCTAAGAGGGAGTATGGCAGAAAGGTGCATAGCCACTTTGAAGACATGAAGGATACAAGCAGACTATGGCAAGGTATACAGGAGATAACTGACTGCAAAATCAGGTCAGCACAGTGTGAGGACAGCATCAAATTCCTGGATAGTTTGAACATCTTCTTTGGTAGATTTGAGGAAAGAAACAACAGGGTGGCACTAAAGCTACCCACTGATGAAAAGGATGCAGTACTCAGCCTCAGCATAGAGGAGGTAAGAAGAGAGCTAAGGAGAGTGAACCCCAGAAAGGCTGCTGGCCCAGACAACATACTGGGAAAGGTGTTAAAAGGCTGTGCTGATCAACTATGCACAGTGCTCTAGGAAATATTTAGCACCTCTCTTGCCATGGCAAAAGTACCCTCATGCTACAAGGAAACTAGCATCATCCCACTACCTAAGAAAACCACTCCCTTCAGCCCAAATGACTACCTGACATCCACGGTTATGAAATGTTTTCAGCGGCTGATCAAAAATCTTCCATCATGCCTACCTCCTGATTTTGACCTTCTGCAGTTTGCGTACAGCTACCCAATCCACGGCTGATGCCATATCAGTAGCACTACCTGTATCCCTTGAGCATTTAGAGGGCAAAGACAATTATGTGAGGATGCTGTTCATAGACTTCAGCTCTGTATTAAATACGGTGATACCAATGCAGCTGATAGAAAAACTGGCACATTTAGGAATCAGTAAACATCTGTGTAACTGGATCCCGGACTTCTGACTGAGAGACCACAGAGGATGTGTTCAAGTAAGAACACATCAAAGTGCATCACAATTAACACCAGCATTCCACAGGGATGTATTCTCAGCCCACTGTTATTTATCATCCTGACCCATGACTTCTATGTTAAGCACAAGTCCAACCATATCATCAAGTTTGCTGATGACACCACAGTTGTGGGGCTCATCACAAATCAGGATGAAAGGGCGTACAGAGAGGAGGTGGCATCTCTGATCAGTTGGTGTGTGGGGAACAACCTTGATCTGAATGTAAGCAAGATCATCAACTTCAGGAAAAGGAGAACAAACCATCCAGTGCTCAGGATCAATGGTGAGAGTGTGGAGAGGGGTAAGAGCATAAAATTCCTGGATGTACACATATCAGAGGATCTCTCGTGGTTGGAAAACACCAGCCAACTGGTCAAGAAAGCGCACCAACACCTCCACTTTTTAAGAAGGCTGAAAAAAGCTAAGCTTCCTCCTCATATTCTCTCCACCTTCTATAGAGGTGCAATAGACAGCATCCTCACCTGCAACTTCACAGTGTGGTTTGGAAGCTGCACAGTTACAGAAAGGAAGGCAGTACAAAGAGTGGTGATGGTTGCAGAGAAGGTAACAGGTTCTAGTCTTCCATCGATACAACATCTGTATTCTGCACGAAGCATCCAAAAGGCCGCCAAAATAATGCAGGACAACATGCATCCTGCTCATGGACTGTTTAAGCATCTGGCATTAAACAGGAGATATCACAGCATCTGCTGCAAGACTACAAGATTCAGTAACAGTTTCTACCCTACAGTGACTAGACTTCTGAACTCAGGCACTATTCCCAGGGGTCTGGACACATAATAAGTCAATTTTTATTTATTTGTGCAATATATACTTACATATATTCCAAGTAAGTGCAATATTTGATTATTATATCCATAGTCAGTATAATTTAACTCACTCAAGTACAATATTACACAAATAACTTAGGCATTTCAATTTGTAGTATGTTTTGTTTTACTTTAAATAGGGTAGTTAATTTAACTCAGGGAAGGGTATTGTTTTCTTATATGAATGTTAATAAATGTCTCTGCTCTTTCTTGTGTGTATTGGGAGTAGTATTGTATTTGCTAGTTATGTTTATTCCTCTACTTGTATGTGTTGTTTCACTTTCCTTTGTAATCTCAAAAATTGAACTGATCCACAAAGTTTCATTTAGGCTACATGTATGTAGTTCTAAATGACAATAAAGTTTACTTTGACTTTGACATGCAGGTGAGGAGTCAGAGGGGGAACCAGCAGCCGCTCTGGGTGTAGATGTAGGTGTGCTGAACATGCCCTCACACTGGCTAAAAGGCAACACATAGCACACTGAAACATCACCTAAGGGGCTAAAACCTTCCTCCTATGCACATACATATAGTAACATTGATGTCAGGCAATGCTCACAACCTTTACCTACCCATGTAATGGCAGTGTACTACTAACATCAGAGTCAGCCCTGAACTAAAACTCTTGCAACTGCTGGATTTATGTTGTTACTTGGTAGTGTGAGGAAGTGAAAGGTGGATGATTTATACAGAATGTGACAGCAGAGACCTATTTGAGTTATATGTGTCCATTATCAAGTAGTAGGCCTCAGGCATCAAAGATTCACACAGTCATACCTCTCAAAAGTACTGATTGTCACCAAATGTCCTCAGTTTGGCCTCATACTTTTGTATTGGAAAATCATTAAAGAGAGAAGACAGAAAATAATGAGACACATTTCAGTTTCAGACTTCACAACCCTCACAAGATCATTAACAATACTGATGCCAAAAATGTGTGTTGCTATCAACGGTCTAACTTTCTAAGATCAATATAAGTCAAAGGTGCAATTACCAATTCAACATCACAAATGCAGATATACTATGCACTAAGTCAGCTATGCACCCTGAGCATAAGACACAAATGTTATTTATCACTAAATCCAAAATATAGAAAACAGGGATATGGCACAATAATTAGTTGTACAGGGTGTTGTGGGGGTGGGGGGTGGGGGGGCAGGAAGCCTAGGTTGACACAAAAGATCGATGAGTGTGTGTGTGAATAAGAAAGAGAAACAGACAGACATTTGTCTAGTGAGACAAAATGAGCTTTAAGCTTCACAGCTGAACCATGTAACTGTTGTGTGTGTGTCTGTATGGGTCCTCCAGGTAAAATTGATGTGTGAGTGTCTGCATGAAAACAGCCAATCTCTGTGCTAGTTCTACATCCTAGTATGTCAGACAGGTGTGAGAGGTGGCAGTTTATCATTGTCATACCCAACCAGAAAAACTGGCTCTGCTAGACATTGCACTGGCATGTCCATGACCATGATCAGATGTACTGCTGCTACCTGAACATGACTGAGGTCCACTGGATGAGCTCCCCTCATGAGGATGGCCAGGACCACAACCCCATGTCCTGCCACATCTGGGTGTGAACAGCTCAATCCTGATGGGACAGTGGAAGTACTGCCACTATGGGAGCATGATCAGGCATGGCCACATTGGCTAACAGCAGATGATGTGACTGACCAATGCCCACAAGGATGCTGTTTCCCTCCAGCAGACATTCCATCACAGACACTGCTCGTACCAATGTGTCATTCATCTGATCCATTGAATTGGCAACACAGTGGAGACAGTCATGCATGTCAGCCTCTGCCACATCTACAACTCTAAGCATTTCTCTGGAGGACTTATGGGACATGCCCATGCCTCCATGATGGCCCTAAACATATGTTGAGTGGCTTGGAAAGACGCACCTGGATTAGGTGGAGGATAGACAGCAGACCTCCTTTGAGCATCCCCTAACAACTCTCCTGTGTGGCACCTCACCCACACTTTGGCTACAGCCATAATCAACAGGCACTGAAGTCGCAGTAACAACACTTCTCTGATCAAGTGTCTCACACTCCACCTGTCCAATATCTGAGGGCTCACTGAAATGGGTAGGTGTAGGCCTACTGGGTGTGTCTGATGTAATAACAGAGGATGGTTGAATGTCAACCTCAGTGTCAGATTCAATGTCTGCATCCCCCGATTGTGCTTCTATTTGGCCACCATCATCATCAGAGTCTGCTGATACACTGACATCAGGTGGTAGAAGTTCCACACTTCCACTGACAGGATCACCAATGATGATAAGCAGCAAACACAGGAAAATCAGGTTCCTTTTACAAGACCGAAGACACATTCTTTCAAATGCGTCTTGGTCAAACATAAAAGACTGAAAAGGCAAAATATCAAAGCGGCTTTTAAGCAAATTCTTTCCCTGGGAAAGAATTTACTTGGCCGCTTCATACTTTGCCATTTTCGGCACTGGAGTGCGGTCTCGGAGTTGGTATATTTAAGTAGGGGGTGTAGGGGGTGAAGACCCACTTAATGTAATGTTTTAAAGCGCTTTCTTTTTTTTTTTTTTTGGAACAAAAAATCGCTGTTCTGACAGTTTGACATTGTAAGCTTTTGCTTACATAGGGTCAATTAATCACCGTTCACTTTTTAAGCATTCGGTGATGTAATATAGACCGAAAAACCAATACCTGCACTACTACAGTCCAATAAATGCTAACAAAGTAACAGTAGTGCCACTATTACAGACAGTGCAGCAAAACACACAACAGTCCAGACACCAACATCACAAACTAAATATTTCTTTGAACTGCTCATCAGTACTGACATAAAAATGTTTGGCCTACCATGTGCAGAAGATTGTAGGTTCCCTATGCTGAAAGGTCCTGGAAAAAGTTAAGCGAAAGGTAAGGACATTATCACAATTAACAGTAACACAGGGGGTAAAACTTTTTTCCCTTTATATGTCCATTAACTATACTTTCAACAAGAACTTGAATGACAAGTTTAACCTAAGCCAATGTGTAGCCAATAAGAATGTGTTAACTGTAGCAATCTGCAACCCCCCAACCAATTTCTTTTTAAACAGAACTAAAGTATTGTAAATATTTTACTATACAAGAGTATTTAACAATTGAGATACATAAGTCTACCTGGAAGGTCGTCCTGGGACATGCTTTCTGTCCCTGAAACAGTAGCACCAGTGTCAAGGCCATGCTGTTCTGCACTTTCCTGTTAGCTGTCTGGATCTCTGACAGTGGACAGGAACTCTTCATTTGCTATTAATGGTGGATCTGTAGCAGCTCCCCTCAGTGCCCATCTGATCACGGGCCACTGCAGCTGCTCTTCTCTGTGCAGATGAAATTATGTCAGTGGCCCTATGGTGTACCTGATCATATGGCCTGCTGTGGATGCCTACTGCATTCACATCTGCAACTATCAGCTGAAAATTTGCATTCTGCCTGACACATCTCCATGACCCTCTCAAGCACAAAGACACTGTGTCAGCTAAAAACTTCCACAATGACCTGATTCTCAGAGTCACCGAAGGTTTTTTTTGGAATTGAGACACCTGGGTGCCATTGTCCTAGATGACCTAAAACTCACCAGAAGGATAATACACATAAGTATCACATAACTAAAAAGTCCTGTTTCCAGATGAAACAGAAAATGTAACACTTCCCTATTACGCAATGGAGAAACATAAAACAGTCTAGATATTTGAAATATGAACAACAGGAATTGTGTGGTTGTAACATATTACATTCACAGACAAAGAAAGGCTGGATGCAAAACAAGGAGAGTAACAATAGCAGCATATCCTTGTTTCTGCCAAAACAGAAATGCAGCTTTGATCCCCACCCCCAAAAGAACAGGCAAATGACACATTGTACTAACAAACCATCAATGGAATGCTAAACATTCTCTCAAATGAACTGTCTCTGAAACATGTCTATGGATTTAACACAGAACATTCCATTTTAAGCTATTGCCAATTATGTATACCCGTGAAATGCCCTGACAAACATGCCCATGCCATCAACACACTTCTAAGTAATGCATACAGATAATAATATATAGATAATATTAAACAGATTTTTCTTAATGACATTTCAGCATATGCAGTATATAGCTGAAAAATTCAAGCATGCCTTCTCAAGTTCAGTAGTCTTTTGTCTTTTGTGCAGATATATCCCAAAGTAATAGACTCTTCTGTGTTCTCCACATAGACAAGTCTACTCACCTTTAGGTTCTCTAGCTACATTATTGCCTTTTTATGGTGTAGATTCAGGGCTGGGAGCATGGTGAAGAATTCATTAGAATTGCTGAATCCCAGATACTTGGCTCTGTGTTGCACATATAAACATAGTGCAGGCACCACCTCAGTGTTTGTTGCTAATGGATTGCAACTGTGAATGATTACTGGTAGGGAGAAGTAAAACACAACAGCAATGCAGACTGCCCTACCTCCAGTCGGTGTGTCAGGTTAGACTTAAAAAGTGTAGAAGTAATTTTATCAAGGTTGGAAATGTAGGTAAGCAACACACAATTCACAGATTATGTTCATTAACATCCAATCTCCCCTACATTTGTTGACAGCTGTATATTATTGCCATTTAATATCCTCATACATTGTAAGAACAATGATATAGAAGGACTTACAAACTGCATGCCTCAGATTACTGATTAGATAAGACAAGAATGAGCAACAAACACAGAGAGGTAAGACAGAACTGCATTTTTGCAAGCTTGTGTGATCCCTCAGTGTACCACATCTGAAATGAATACATGTACAAATAACTGTTATGTGGTTTCTTAATACTGTGGGTGATGTTACAGTTGGTTGTATTCAGAATGATTTCAGTTTCCTACTGCAAAGCTGTTTGTGTGGCAAAGAGGGATAAGGCACCCTTACTGTTTTCTGAAGATTCATTAGAGTGTAAGTTGAAATCTAGACCTGTGTAGAAATGTTTCATGTGTACTAGCACAGCAGACAGAGAACCTGAAGACAAGATATCTGTAAAAGTGTAAAGGGCAAAAAAGATACATTGTTGCAATTTTTGGTTTCCATCATAAAACACCGCTACGCTGCATTGTGCAGCAGTTAGCAAGGTTCACCAATAGCTGCAGCCATTGAATATCTGCAGACAGGATGCAGACAATCAGTCATTGAAAGTGGATATGTTCAGTTAATTCTGTTGAACACCATGCAAACACGCTAAGTGGAGTAGTGTGGCGGTTAACACAAAGAACTTAAGAAAGAGTAGGAAATTACAGAACTGTCATGTAACTAGTCCAGTGGCAGCAGGTGTAAGTGTAGGGCTGGAATACAGATGATCCTGGGATCTAGTAGAGGGTCTGAAAATTATTTTTACTGTTGTGACAGTGCAGTTTATAGCAATGAACTGAAAAATATACAAGTGCTATTTCAACAGTCTTGTGGAAACAGGTGTTAGTGTAGGGATGCCATACACATGGTCCTGGGTTCTAATACCATATATTCCACACATTTTTACTGTTGTTCCATTTCCCATTATAGTCACTCTCACTTATAACACTTTAAATAGTAGAGCTGATATAAATTAGATGTATGAGAGCTAAGACACCTTTGTTGTGTTTTCAGATGTATGACTAATGGGGTCTATATTAAAAGACCGAAGAAGTGTTTCAGCGAACAACTCTTGGTCGACACATAATGAGCAAATGCACTAAAGCACAAACACTCAAAACAGCTGTTTCTTTCCCTGGGAAAGACACCACTAGCACAAACACACACACACACACACACACACACACACACACACACACACACACACACATGCTTTAAAACATAACAACGTGGGAGGCTTCACTCCCCCCCACTCCCCCTAACTAAATATGCCAACTCCGAGATTGCACTGCAGTGAGGAAAGGGGTGAACACATGGGGATGGGCAAGCGATTTCTTTCCCAGGGAAAGAAATCACTGTTTTGAGTGTTCGCACTTTAGTGCGTTTGTTCATTACGTGTCGACAAGAGGTGTTCGCTGAAACACCTCTTCGGTCATTTAATATAGACCCGACTGAGGGTATACTGCCTACTATATTTCTGTAAGTATAATTCTGTTATCTGGACATGGATGGCCTTCACAATTAAATAAGACACATACACAACTAGATCTATATACAAGAACCTTGTCATGTCACACACATACATGTGTAAGACCTTCAACTGTCAGCTGTAGGTTTGAATCCCACACTTTAAACTAGCAATTTTACCAGTGTATAAAGCCAAAAACAAATTTGTCAGGACATGACATTCAGACCCACAGTACATGTTTTAAAACAACTCAACTAACAGTTACCTTTCAATTTTTAATATATATTTCCAAGCTACAAAACCAAGCATCACTCAAACTAATGACAATCGCCAGATTAACTTTCCAGTTTAAAATATTGCTTTCCTCCTTGCTTGGCACTGCTACTCTCTTCTTAAAATCCCACAAACGTGGTTGGCATTATTGCTCACATTTGCATACAACCAGTACAAACAATAACAGGAATTGGCAGGAAAGCATTAGTTGCCATTGCTTTTGTTCAGGTGTTAATGGGGAAGCTGCCCAGTTTAGAGCACAGAGATGGGGTGTCCAGGGGTCCAGGATATTTATTGGATCCTGGTAAAGTGCTACAGCTAAAGGCTTCTGCAGGGGAACTATTCTGGCTCCCAGTACACGTCTGAGGCTTGGGGTGGTTTGACTCAGGCTGTATCCAGTGCTCCTGGCATCTCACACATTGGAAACAGTGTAGGCATCATTTTAATGACCTACAGAGGCACAAAAGGGATACCTCAACCAGTGGTTGAATGAATTTCAAACTGCTGACATCCCACAGCTGTGTAAGTATGATAATATAGAGTATTTGTAATACACAGAAAGCTAAATGTAGGCAAGACTGGTATGTATAATGCTCTTCTGCTCTTTTTTGCTCTTTCCACAGTTAATGCCAAAGTAGAGTTCAATAGACGGGCTCATGCTGATCGAATGTAGAGACTAAGGGAAGCAGGTGGTTTGTGTGCAGCACAAGAGAAGAATTATTGTAGCTTTAAAAGTTAAAGATAGATTTTTGTCTTTTTTTTATAAAGTTGTAGCAAGTTGAGCATGCATATCCTAACTGTAAAAGCAAGTATACATGCATCGGTCTGTAGTAAAAAACAACTTTAGAAGTCAAGTATAAGACTGTAGTCAGAGGTTGTGGGTTCAAATACCAGGAGTAACAACTATACAATACTGTATGTCTTTAATAATATTACATTAAATTAAACTCTATACAAGTGGCATAAATGATCTGCTGTTAACTGTAATCTGTATAACTGGACCAAGCATATGTACGATATATGCACATTTCAAGGATTACTTTCAGCAATTTGTATTTATAGTGTGTAGTTGCTAGGATGTATACTTAAATGTAATTCTTCAGATAAAATATTTGTAAATTGTGTTAATGCATTGCATGTCACATAAGATGGTACTAATTTTATCTCTTTTTCTCTCTCACCCCAACCCTCATTTCTCTTTTTTAGTTTCTATTATGTGTCATCAAAATGTCTCCATGTCATCCATCTGCACCAAATCACTAAATGCTTCACAGCACAGCGAGGCAGTGGATCAGCCTTTCCCAACGTGACGAGCTCCAGCATTGATGCACAGTACATCTGGGACCCAACCTGGCAGTACTGTCTTTACTGCCTCTGCACTACTTGCACCCTCAGGTAATACTGCCCTGGCAGCTGGTGCTGTGGTACCCTCCAGGAGCAGTGGCAGAGGTGAGGATTTCATCACCTGCCGAGAGATGCCAGGGTTGGTAAGTAGGTTTGTGCACCGCACCATTGGTGTACTCCTATCCCAGATGGAGAGGCTGCTCTCCCTTGTGGTACATAGAAAGATAAGATGTCAAGCACTCCAGCCATCAGCAGAGTAAGAGGACAGTGATGACAGTCCAGTGAGTGAGGACTAGATTCTCACTGTCTCTATGTTTGATGGACATGAGACTGTGTTGTCTCCTCTCTCACCCCAATCATGGTGTCCCCAACCTTTCAACCTTTTGAGTCCCTCACCATCTCTGTCTCTTGTCTTGTTTGTTTGCAATTGCTTTCTCACCTCCCCAACTTACCTGACCAAGAAATACCTACATCCCTTGCTCAGCATTCATGTATTACTGAATTAAAAAAACAAATTGGCATCTGTCCCACAAAAAAAAAATAATGTCCCATACATAGCTCTCCATTTTCCACACGTGTCTTCTTGACATACTTGATTTGGTCCAATTGCCTATACAAAATGATTACGTTGTTGTCACCTCTCTTTCAGGAGGTGACAGTCCAAATTTAGCTAACATTCTGCACATATTTCTAGTTTTCACTGTTGAAGAAATGGATAGCACTGGTACTTTCCTACCTTCCTCCTGCACATTCCTGTATTGTTTTCCTTTGTTTTCCCCCTGCATGCTCCCCATTTCACCACTTTCCTATCTACCCCATTTTAACACCTATAATCTGGTCAAAAACTAGAATCACACACAACACACATAAGTACCAGAAAAGCAATGGATCCCTTCAGTCTTTGGCCTCAATGTTTGCATGGAGTTTGGCATTGCTCACCAATGCCAAGTGCTGGTGAGCGGCCCTGCAAGCTGCTGTTATCTCCGTGTAATGCCACTCAACCCCGCTGTGCTATGCTAACACACAACAATACATGTACTATAAAAAATGAATGTCATTGCATTATCATTGTTTATTTAAAATTATTAGATGCACCTGGATTCAAACCCAGTATCATCTGGGCTCAGAAAGAAATGCATCAAAGCATTTACACCTGCTGCCACAGAGTCACCTAAGCAGCAAGTGTGTTTCATACACTCAGTACTAGCTGTCAGAATTTTAGCAATGAACTCCATATTTGCACATTGCTTATCTATGTACAGATAGGAAAAGTAATGGAAATTTTGTTTCCTGCATGTGCTGACACTTGGCCAACTGTCATGCAAACCCGCTATTCATTGCTGTTCTATGCAAAGTCACTATTAGCATGTGTTAGTGCTGTTTACTGTCCATTTACTCTTTATGCCATGGAATTACATGTGGAAACATAACAAACTCAAGGCCCTATCTAACAATATGTCACTAATTTACAATGCAGCCATGTGTTGCCTACTCCCATGCACTGCAGCCCTGGTCTGTTAGTACTTGTTCACAAATATATCAACTACAATACACTACATAAATTAATAACAAATGTTGTGTGCTATGCAATGCACATCAGTATTCCAGGGCAGTATTCCCACCAGGACAGCGTCAGAGACTGGCCTGGAGGCTAATCAGAAGTCACCTTATCCTATACAATATACATTATAGAGACTTGACTTTCAGTCTATCCACATACATCATGACATGGTTTGTAGGCCCTGTTTTTTTGGTGAGAAACCCCTGTGGTCTCTCCAGCTGCTGCATGTGTCTGGTGAGGTACATGCAGAATAGAAATTTACACTCTATTAGTGTTCTGATGAGGTTCAAGTACAGTGCTGTAATATAATCCTGAGATCTGAATACGATGGCATGACTTATGATGTGCACAACATAGGCTTTCAATACTAGTGTGGACACTTGGTGGTTGAAATTCAGATTGCTATGTATGTGTGTTCCCAGGTCTTGCATCACTGGGTTTCAGCATAGTGGGAGTGTTGCCAATGCTGCAATTAGCAGGGAATTCCACTTTCTAGAATTTCAAACTAAAGACACATTTTTATATTTATTTGTAGACTATGTGGCTTTGTCACTAATCATTTGTCTGTGGTTAGCCCCGCTTGTAGTATGTTATTATCATTGATGGACTCAATGATTGCACCCAGTGTGAAGCTGCCAGCCCAGCTAGCTAAAAGTTTGTAAATAATTCTATGTCATTGTAAATATTAATATGATACATAGGTTTGTCTTACAAATGCAAGTAAACTGTATGTTATGTGCTGAGCTTCACAAATGTAACCACATTGCACCCTGTTGGAGAACAGAAGAAATGTATATAGACTATATGCCTATGCAAATGCATGTTTTATGGTAGAAGTTGGAACATACAGAGTTAACTTGCAAAACTCTAAGAAAATAAATCAAGACGTAAAGTGTTTTACGACTGTGTTTACCATAGCAAAGAGACAGAATGTCTGCAGCTAGAAATTCTTTCTATTGTCTGGAAACAGAAATAATTACAGGTTTTAAGGGTAAAAGTATTTAACTGGTTTTATGACTTCCAGTTCCAGACAGCTTCTTAGGGATAAATATTTTTGACACAGAGGTGTTCGTTTTAAAGTTTCTGTTAGCCTGGGAACTAAAGACAGAAGTGAAAAGAATGATGTAATCTGAGATAACCCAGCAGAAATGTTTGATAACAATTTAAGAGCTATCTCAGAGAGAGAGTCTGTGCATTTTGTATCTTGTCTTGAATCGGAACACATTTGTATTTGCCTTGCTCTGAAAGCAAGACTTAGATAAGATCATAGTAACTGTCTTAGAGATAGATAGGAAAATAGTAAGATCAGTCTAGATGTTTTCTGTATTTATGTGAGTCTGTCCTGCATGTTGTTTTAAAATATTTCCTGTGATTCTAAACTCTGCTGTCACTGTATTGAGTTATTGAACATTGTCCTGTGCTTTTATCATTTATTATTAAATATATTTAAAGCTTTTAATTGTGGCTGGTTTGTTTAGAGATCTTTAAGCTCTTAGAGTACTTGCATGTATTTAGTGATACTCTACATGCCACTCTCGAATAGCCTTAGTTTGGTCACACTTACCATTTGTATAATAGTAGCATTGCACAGTAGAATTGGTCACTCTTTGGGAAGGGCCTTATAGTAGCTGATAAAGAGCTGGCTGGTGGCAGTGATTACTACCCTATGGTCTGGGCAGAAGGAGGCATAGCTAGTGAACCTGTGCCAGCCTTCTCCAGGTGTGTATGTGTGTTTATATATTAATCAAATCTCAAAGTGTGCATGTTTGTGTGTGTGTGTGGGGGGGTCAGCTACTTGGGCAGGGACATGAAGCACTTTTGGACAAAGAGGGTGCTGGAGGTTTTGGCTTGACCACTCAGCTGAGATCTTAACCCTATAGCTGTGTCAGTGGGGAGTCTTATTGGGGATATGGAAAAAGAGGCAGAAACCAGCCCCAGACTTACTGTGATCTCTGTGTGCTCTTAAGGAAAATTGTACTTTACTGTGTGTGTACTTGTCATCCTCCCAATGTGCACATCCCTCACTGGTGTTAGTGGTGAGGATTGAGGCGCCTTGATTACTGGGCCAGTGCAGGGATTTCACACCCAGTATACAAAAATCAGCAAACACGGTAAGACAAAGGCCATATACTTTAGCCTGAACTATCAAGAAATAGATTCCAAACAGTAAAGGCCAGGCAAAGATCCCTGGGGTATGCCAATGGTGATGGCTCCACTGGTACAGGTTAATTCACCAACTTTCACTGTATGTGTTCTCTAAGTGAGCCAATTGGTTACCCCCAGCTGGGAGAGTTTCTCAATGATACCTGTGGGAAGATAGGTGAAGGCTGCCAGCTTAGCCAGATATAATTTTGTAAATAATTCTGTCATTCATAAATATTAATGTAAGTCAAAGGCTTGTTCTCTTAAATATGAAAAGACTGTAGTGGATGTGGAACTGTAAAAATGTAACAACAGTGCACTCTGCTGTAAGAAAGCTAAGTCAAGCATTTTATGACTGTCTTTGATGTTAAAATTCGGAGCTGATATGTATAGAGGGAGGTATTCTGCCTATTGTTTTAAGACCAGAGTTAATGGCTACAATTTGCATGTATAAATGTCTTTTATTGCTCTGGTTTATGACCAGGTGTAAAGAATGTAAATGTAGTTTCTGTTAGCCTAGGAACACCAGAGAAGTGTGAAGAATGATGTCATGTGAAGCAGCTCTGTGTTATCAGTTTAAATAGAGAGAATCAGAGAGCTCTGAGGATTTTGTCTTGAGAACATCCAATATCACCAGCACTGCTTTGCTCTATATGTAAGTTATTTAGAATTGTTTTCTCTTAGAAATAACTAGGAATTAGGAAGATTAGACCAAGTGTTTTTCTGTGATGTCAGAACTTTTGCCACTGTATTATTTTAAGTATTTCTCTGTGATTGCTGAACTCTTAGGTTGGTATTAGGCTATCAGCCCTAGGGCCTATACAAGCCTAGCCATAACAATTCCCTGGCTATTTCTTCCCACATTATTTACTTTCCTGGACCCTAGCACTGACGGTGATCCCTGGGGGGTGAATTTCTTCCCATCCAATCGTCAAAGGTTCCTCTGAAGAGGTCAATCTATTCCAGAGTCTGGGATCCCTCCAGCATGTTTTGTTTATTGTGATGACAAGGTTTAGATCACTGGAGTGTGTAGCTCTGAGGGATTGGGATTTCTTTAAGTGTAACATGTCCAACAGCTCTGGGTTTGACATGGCCTTGTATGTTACAGAGAGCCTCTGGAGGGACGATATGTGACAGAGTATAGCTGGAGTTTTTTAAGGCGGTCAGCATAGGGCATCTGCTTTAGGCCTGTGATTCTTTTAGTGAGGTATTTCTGAGGCCTTTCCAGTTGTTGCAGATGTCTTGAGCTATAATGGGTCTAATGAGGAATGAGTACAGTGGGACAATGACCTCCTTTTTCTGGATGAAAAGCCCTTCGTGATGAGGTGTGCCACATAGAAGGATTTCCTGACTATTGTGGCAATGTGGTTATTCCACCTGTGTCCCTAAGTCTCTTATCACACTTTCTGTGTTTAGTGTACTGCCACCTATATGGTAATTCATGGATACATGTTTTATAACAATACATTTCTTGGCATTGAGCTTGAGCCCATGGCTCTGGCACCAAGCATCTGTTTCTGTAAGGCCCTTTGTAGAGTATCCACATCATTTGAGAGTCCCTTAGTGTTGACCTGCACTGATGCCAAACAAGCCCCAGGACTGAACCCTGAGGTACTCCACTTGTCACTTGTCTGGAGCTGGATTTGAACTTAGTAAGTTTATCTATGATTCCAGAGTGGGAGATGGTGTCAAAGGCCTTGGCAAGGTCTAGATAGACTGTGTGGACCACCTCAATCAGGTTCAGGAGACAACCCAAACTGGGTGGGGTCCAGTGTTTGAAGGTTGCCAATGTCTTTGTTTATAAGTTCCATGATAATACACTCCATGGCCTTGCAGATAAGGCTTGTCAGACTGATGGGACGGTAGTTTCCGGGATCCAAGGTGGATCCCCGATAACTGTAGCTCTGCGCCACTCAGTGGGCATGAAACCTGAGGTGAGGCTATGATTAAACATGACACTTAGGTGAGGTGCCAGTTCATATTGTAGTTCATGTAGTACACAGCCGGGATGTCATCTGGTCCCATGGATGCTGTATTCTTGGCTTTAGAGAGTGCATTTTGTACCTGTGTGGCCGTTACTGGAATTTGGCAATCTTCGATATTGAGATGGGCCATTTAGGGGTGAGAGGTATCCTTTGGATCAGTATATTTAATGCCATTCTGTTTTAGCTCAGGATTCTTGACATAGTTATAGAATGCTTTGTGGTTGTCTTTGGAATCTGTTTCTTCCTTTTGTTGTAAAGTTTGTTTATGGCAGGGGACCACCAGATTGGCTTCCTTTTTGGATGAGAGCATTTTGGTTAGTGTAGGATTCAGCAGTTGAACTTTCAGTTCCGTCTGCATGGGTGTTATGAAGTTTGTCACTTCTGACTTGAGTAGCATGAAGTTGGCTTTGGAGAAGTTTTTATGTTGGTTTCTTTACTGGGGGTGGGGTGGGATGGGGTGATTAGCTTATGGTCAGACCTGACTAACGAGGGGTGACCATAGGTATGGAGCATTGATGGATTAGTTGATCCAGGGCATTGGAATTTATGAATTCGGTGTTGGGACATGAGTAGTTTTCCCAGTTAATGGCAGGGTAGTTAAAATCACCCAGTATTAGGGTGTTTGGTTCTATCTTAATATTTTCCAGTATGTTTAGAAAGGTGTAGTGAGAATCTTGGGGTATGGTGGGGATCTGTAGCAAGCTACAATTTGGATTGCAGTCTTACCTAGTGTTAGTTGCACTTGGAGAATTTCAGACACATTGTGTTGGCCAACTAGCCTGGTGGTGTGAATATCCTTGGTGAATATTGACACTCCTCCACCTTTAGTGTTTGGGTCCTGGTTTGGTAGAAAAAAAGTGTGAAAGAGTTGTAGGAGTTGGTATTGGGGTGCTCTCTGGAGCCTTGAACCAGGTCTCAGTTACTGCACAGATATCGATGTTCTCCATTTTTAGTGCCTGAGAGAGTGCATTTTTGAGGTTTAGACTTCTAGCATTGAGTAGCATTACCTTCAGATTTTGTATGCTTTGGTGGTTTTGTCCTTTGGCACTATAGACAGGTGCAGACCATCTCTGACAAAGCATCGTGGTCTGTCAATCATGTCATCCCAGGCAGACAGATACTGGATCCCCTTTGAATGACACCATAGCCAATTGTTGAAGTCAATCATTTTATCCTTATATTGTGGTATCATTCTGGGCGAAGGCAGGATTCTACTCAGGGCTAGGGTCATACCTGCCTGGGCCACATGATCCAAGAGCTCTTCCATGTCTCTTTTCATGTAGTCCAGGGTCATTCACTCCAACATGGACAATGACAGAGTCATATTTGTACTTGCACTTAACTAGCACTGTGTAGTAAGAAGTATTGTCTTGTGCTTTTATGAGTCTATATTAAATCAGCGAATGCTGATTTATCGACCCCATGTAAGCAAAAGCTGATAATCCCGAACACTCAGCACAGAGATTTTTTTTCCAGGGAAAAAAATCACTGCTCCAAAAAAGAAAAAAAATTTAAAACATTACATAAAGTGGGAGGCTTCACCCCGCACGCACCCCGATGGGGGGGCTGTGCCCCCACACCCCCCTACTTAAATATACCAACTCTGAGATCGCACTACAGTGACAAAAATGGTTAAATACTTAAGGCGGCCAAGCAATGTCTTCCCCAGGGAAAGAATTTGCTTATATGCCATTTCGGTATTTTGCCATTTCACGCTTTCAAGTTCGATCAAGACGCATTCGAAAGAATGCATCTTTGATCATCTAATAGGGAACCATTTTTATTATTATTAAATATTTTTAAACCTTTCAACTGTGGCTGTTTTGTGTAGAGTTAATTTAAGCTCTAGAGTACATTGCCTGTATATAGTGATACTGTACCAAGTCACTCATAAGCCTTGACTGTTCAGTCACACTTAACATTTGGATAATAATATTGCACAGTAATAATTTGACACCCTTTTAAGGGCCTTTGAGTAGCTGATAAATATTAGCTGGGTGGTGGCAGTGATTTCTACCATATAGTCTGGGTAAAGGGGGCACAGCTGGATAACCTGTGCCAGCCTTCCCCAGGAGTGGTTGTATAAACTCTTATCTCAAAGTGCGTGTGTGTCAGCCACTTTGGCAGGGACATGAAGCACTGGTTGGACAGAGAGGGTGCTGGAGGTTTTATCTTGCCCACTAGGCTGAGATCTGGACCCTATAGCTGTGGCAGTGGGGAGTCTTACTGAGGACCTGGAGAAAAAGGGAGAGACCAGCTCCAGACTGACTGTGATCTCTGTGTGCTCTTAAGGGAAATTGTACTTTATTGTGTGTGTATTTATTATCCTTTCCCTAAATGGACGCCTGTGACTGGTGTTAGTGGTGAGGACTGAGGCTCCTTGATTGCTGGGCCAGTGCACGGGCGTCACAACCTGAATGGAGAATTGTGTCCAAACCCTATGCCAGATCAAGATAAGCAGTATGCACTGTCTTACCTTTATCCAGTCCTATCACACAGAATCAATGATCTGTAACAACAGCATAGATCATCTATAGTGTGATGCAGAATATGCTCCTACCTGATATGGTTGAATGCACACTTCAACACACCTTCCACACAGATTATGTTCCTGTAGAAGGGTGTACATCAACATGCATCCATCTAAGTTGGGGGGGGGGAGCAGCACTCGATGCATGCATGTATAGACACAGACACATCTTGACTCTCCTCAGTTGTGAGGTAGACCAACATGTCATCATGGACATTTACTAAATGGACACTAGCAATATTCCATCTGTGTGCAACAGACCTGTGTGTGTTGTTAATGCTACATCATGTCTGTTGCATCTGTTAGATGTCCTCAAAGAGGTCATTGAGGGCATGCATGATGACAGCACTATCATCCTTCTGAACTTGACAAGCCCAAAGCATTTGACACAAATCCGCACTAAGATATTCACTCAACACTGTTAGGTGTGGCCATAAACACCTATATCACCAACCACTGTATACATACGTGGCATCTTAGTGGCTGAAGTGTGTGAAGTGAACTATATCTCAGGTCCATTTATCAGGTCTGTAAATCAGGGCTGTCTGCTAGGCCCTTTCCCATCCATTATGTAAGTCACAGACCTCAGAATGACATGCATATCCTGTGTCCAAACAGCTGTCTGAAGGACTACAGAATGTGGGAAATCATTGACTCCAGCTGTGATATTCATATAATACAGACAGTATCAGCACACACCAAAGATTGCTGCCACAGCCATAACAACACCTGTAATGAAACAAAAACATAGGAGAATTTGTTACATCAGAAAAAGAAACACACAACCCAAGGATAATGTAGACATGACACCCTTTAATCAGACCAGTACCTATGTGACCTGTGTTCTGGGGTAGATGGTATGTGGAACATCCACAAGCATGTGGCCACAGTGCTGAGTACTCCCTTGTATGTAACACAACAATTGAGTATGTGAAGGACATCCACATCACATGCCATAATACTTCCATAGTTCACAGCTTTCATCACACCAATAACTGAGTATAATTCACCTTTATTCATGTATCTCCCTACACATCTTCCAGTGATATGTAAATGAAGTGTACAACCTTTGCCACATTGAGCTGTCACACATCTTATTGGCCATACCTAGGTATTCTTTTTGTTGCATAAACATTATAGTCTGTTGGTACAGAACCCCCATGAAGTCATTACACCAGATGCATGTATGATACCTGTTCTGGTGATGCACACAGTACATAGTACAAACATAGCTGTTTGACAACATTGATGGCACACAACATTCGTGACAGTGTGGAGTGTGGCATATATATATATATATATGTATATATTACCATGCACACCAGCCAACTAGCCTATATTGATCATAATGTCACATACAGGTATAGCAATCTCCATCCTAACACGTCCAGCAGATGTTACAGTGTCAGGACAGTTTGCGTCATTACCCTCATAGAATGCAGACATGTCATAGCAGTTGTACAAGTGTGTTTGCGCAGAACCATCTCTGGTCACTCTAAATCACATATGTTATGTCAGAGGCATGGGATTACTGGTGGTATTAGGCTGATATTGTCCATGATTATGCTTGCTTCTTTTACTGCTGTCCATGAGCCTTTATCTGTGTCCCACTTACTGAGGACCTCTGCTGAGATTACACTCATATTCAAGCAAATCAGTTTGCATACCTTCACAATACGCACCCTACCCCAATTGTATATAACATCCCTGATAGATGTCCTCTGCATTGCTCATGTAAGGCTGCTTATCTCACACAGACATCTGCCCCATTGTTATGTCACCTTGTGCGACAGTCACATAATATGCATTTTCAATGTGCAGTCCATACTGTACCATAACAGCTTAGGACATTGCTATAATTTGGCGCCTAGAAAACAACAAAGTGTAAAGACTTCTCATCTTCATTTTGTTGATGATTTAAAACTGCATAGCTCATCAGATGAGAAAGGATCTGAAAGCACAACTGCAAGTTGTCAAAACATTTTCAGTTGATATAAGAATGTTATTTGGTCTTGATAAATGTGCAAAAGCAACCTTTAAAGCAGGAAAACTGACACACAAGTAAACATTCGTTTGGGACAAGAATGTGATATAAAAGAACTTGAGCAAGAGGGATTGTATAAATATTTGGGAACTGATGAAGGATCAACAATAAAACATGAACAAATGTGAATAAAACTTAGTAAGGAATATTTTAGAAATCTTAAATTAATACTGAAAACAGCATTGACATCTAGGAACAAAGTCCAAGCTATAAACCAATTTGCTCTTCCTGCCCTAACTCAGAATTTTTGAGTGATTAACTAACCCCAAAACGTGTTGGAGAGATTAGACAGGAAAACAAGAAGGATGCTTCATGCTCATCAAATGATTTGTAAAAATCAGTGCATACCAAGATTTTATATTCCCCATTCCAAAGGAAGGATGGGCCTCCTTGAAATTAATTACATGTATAGATCTGCAATTGTGGGACTCCACACATATCTGCTGACCTCACGACCCAAATATAGTGAAAGTTTTGAAACACGAGGAGAATAAATCTAAGATGACTTCCTTGCTTAGTTTAGCAGAAGCATATCAGCATCAAGCAGGAATGGAAATCAAACCAGAAGTAGATAAAAATCAGGCAGCAACTGAATGGGCCAAAAATCAAAAGAAACAATACAAGGAGACGGATCAGATGAGAAGGCAAGAAATGTGGAAAATGTGTAAATATAGTTGCAAGTATAGAAAACTTCTGGAAGAACCTGATGTTAATCAGGTACAAGTGCAGAAATGGTTAAGGAGAGGCAAATTCAAACAAAGAGATAAAAGGTTAATATTGGTGGCACAAGATAGTGGGCTGTATACTCGTTGGTTTACAAAGTCCATTAAAAATGTTGGAGAAACAGACAAACGAAGGTTTTGTAAAACCGAATTGGAAATAGTCGCACACCTCATTGTTGGTTGTGATGTAGTAATGGCAGAAGGACTGTATACTGAAAGGCATAATAATGTGGCAGGATTGTTGCACTTGGGATTATGCAAACAGTATGGTATTGAAGTGGCTGAAAAACACTGGAAACATCAGCCACAAAGCATCATAGAAAATGAAAAATGTTACATCACATGGGATCACCCATTAGCAACAGTTTAAAAGATAGACGCTAGAAAAACAGATAGAGTGGTCCATGAAAAGAAAACAAAAGTAGCATTGATCGCTGAAATCGCCACACCCAGCAACTACAGTGTCTTGTGTACATAGAGACACAAAGTCATAAAATATCAGGATATGCAGGCAGAAATGAGAACAATGAGGAAGAAAGATACCCAGTCAGTTCCAACAGCAGTAGGAGCAAAAAGAATCTACAATCATATTTAGATATGTTACCAATACATGTAACCCCATACATATTGCAGAAGGAGCCATTACTGAACACATTGCAGGTGCTGGGAAGAGCACTTTTGGCTGATATCAAAGCTTGAAACAATACTAATTTCATGAACTTTAATCGTACTTTGGCTTCATAATGTTACTGGTCATATTCACCACTGTTGAGTTGATCCTCTTCTATATATTTCACAAATCTGATTATAGGTTCATAGGTTCATAGGTTGATATTCGGCAATCAGTTTGCAGACTATTAAAAGGCCAGCTAATACCCCTGCTGAAAAGTTCCCACTAGCCTTGAAGTCACAAGTGCAATATAGACCTAGGGAGAATTTAAGCTTGCCCATCCAATTATTTAGTTTTACCTTGAAGGTGGCAAAGATGCTACTCTGCCTGACATGTGCAGGAAGTTTGTTACAGAGGTAGCCCTTAAATTCTCCTTTAGTCTCATTGATTATTAGTACCCTGGCTGTCCCTTACCATTTTGTTAATATAAAAATAATATATATACATATTTCATGGCTGTAGTAGCAACTAATACTTGGTTTACATTGATCGACATGCAGTCAGGGGTGGTGTCAGCATATGGGATAACCTGAAATCTTGGGAGTGGAGCATTTCTTCTCCACATTGTTATTTACTAGCTATTTTTTCCTAAGCAAATGAGGGCTGTTTTAGACATATAAATTAAATTTTTATTGTATTTCACATCCTGTCCATCAAAGTAGGTAAACTAGTCAATCATCAGTCAGTCACAAAACTGCATTGTTTCCCAAGGGGTTATCGACTTGTTTTTTTTAATAAATGCTTTGCCTGTTGTAAAATGGATTTGATGAAGCCCAGCAAATTAATACAGACCATAGCTTTTATGCTAATAAAGGTCTGGCCTTTTTGAAAAAAATTCTTGTTTTTACGGTTTAACAGGGCAACAGCACTCTATGTTTTTATGTTTATTAAATAAATAAATGCTATTAAATTACCTGTACTAGTATATGATTTTATAAAAGACAGATTAACTAAATGTGATCACTTTGTTTACTCAGCAACTTCTTGATAGCCTGCCAAGTGGTGAGCCCAATCAGTGACCAGCAATTCATCTAATGTTTCCTACATGTTCTGAGTTCATAGCATGGTCCAGCACTCTAAACATTTGCCACCTAGTGATGTGTGATCCTTGCCAAGATACCCTGCAGCAGCTAGGGAGAGGTTAGGCACCCCCTGCAATACTATATGCTACAAATGTAAATTTAACAGGGACCTTGGAACCATTGGACGTCACTGTGCCAAGCAGATTGCTGTATCACATTTGGTATACAGTTGGTCCCAGCTCTATGCAACCTTGTAAACAATGAAACAGGAACAGTGATCTATAACAAACAGTGGAATGCTAATTTGCATTCTGCCTTCCAGGTGGCTGTACCAAGTGTGAAATCTGAGTTGCATCTCTCCTCAAAAAAAAAAAAAAAAAAAAAAACCTCAAAAGTCATTCAGTCTCCCAGCAATGGAAAGATCTCTCACTTCACCTAAGGGGGTCTCATTCTGCTTCACTGTTAGAAACCCCCTTAAATCCTACTCCAACAGAGGCCACCATCCATGTGTGTTAAGTTTACAAACAACATTTCCTTTAGTCTGTCTCTTCTGTGTCCATCCCTTTTTCCTTCCCCCATTTCTGCTCTTTGAGACATCCTCCAGGTAACATACTATGGACTATCTCCATGTTACGAAGCCAACCTTCCTGCTACTTACCATGTCTCGTTATTCTGTTTATTTATAAAACGCATGAGTTTTGCATTGTTTCCTGCATTTATTATTGCAATAGTTTGATTCATTATCAAGTAATCCTAATTTTTTTAATTTGCCATTGAATATTGCTGGTATAATTTGCTCAGTCATTATTAACTACTTCTTTGGTTTACTGACTTATATAATTTTTTCACTTGTTGTACCAGGATTTGTTCTCATCGCTAAAGTTTTATTTCCCAGCCTGAATTGTATACCTTGTGTCTTGTACGCTCTACTAATCAATGAAACAGCAAAATAAATCAACAATTTAGAAAGATTCTGCACTTTGGATTTACTTCAGCAATATGACATTTGCAGTTTAATGAAGACATGTATACAAAACAAACTGTTGTTTTTCTGCCGAAATGCTGATGACTGCTTGCACAGCTGTGTAGCAGTCAACACTGCTGTCGTACAGTGCCTGATTCTTTAGTTCAATCTGTAGCTGGGTACCTAAACGACATACATACAACTATTAAAAACAAGACAAAAATGTGAATATACCTATACGTATATGTACAAAGTACAAAGTGTGACTCAGTGCAAAAAATACTGAAATAAACACCTATTAATAATAAGTAAACAATATCGGAGGCTTAGGAAAGAGAATACCCAGCCTAATAAGCTGAATTGGCTATTTATGAAATTGATGGCCTGTGGAAAAAAACTGCTGTTATATCTGCTTGTTTTGGCGCGTAGTAATCTATAATGCCTGGCCGATGATAATAGTTAAAAATATGGTGGCCTGGATTTGAAGGGTCGGTGATGATTTTCCTGCCCATTTCATGATTATGTAATAGTACAGATACTATAAGGAAGGTAAACTAGCACCAATGATATTTTTGGCAGACCTGATTATTTGATGCAACCTATTTTTGTCGTATTTAGACACAAATCTAAACCATACTTTTATGGATGAGCAGACAACGGACTCAATGACTGCTGTTTAGAACTGAATCAACTGTGGGAGCCTGAACTTCCTCATTTGTTGTACAAAGTACATTCACTGTTGTGCCTTTTAAGTCCCAGGAGATTATAGATACTGTAGTATCACTCTGAAAGTCCACTGTTATCTCCACAGTTTTAAGAGTGTTGAGCTCCAGATTATTCTGCCTATACCAAAGGGCCAGCTGCTCAACCTCTTGTTTGTATGCAGGCTCATCACCATTCCTGATGAGCCCAATAATGCTTGTATAAAATATGGATGAGCTGGAAAATTGATCAAGAAGACCTAAGATCAAGATAATAGAAAAACAATCAATGGTGGGCAACAGTGAAATTGAGCAGTTTGTAATGCAACTGTTGTATGAGATGTGATACCAGAACATTAAGAGACACTAAAAGAGTACACAGAATGGGATGGTGACAAGGAGACAAATTAAAGTTATCCAGTTTGCAGGGATGTTCATAAAGCTGGTCAAAGATTACCCAGGAAAACATTCTATAGAGAAGGAAAAGTATTTAAGAGGTATTAAATGAACTATGAATGAACAAATAGCTGCAATTTTACACACATCAGGAAAGGGAATGGTTTGTGCACAAAATATGGTGGATGTTCAAAAGTTTAAACAACAGCATCACAGGCAGCTAAAGAACCAAGGCATAAAAACCTGAATCACATGAAAAACATGGACTGGAAGAGACACTGTGAGGATGTTCAATGTTAGCTGCTGAAACCCCTGCAGGGAAGAAGATGAGACCAGGAAGTGCAGAGGAGTCACATGCCAGTAAAGAGATGAGCAGGAAATAGATCACAAAGGCAATCACAAGGAGATGAGAATAGACAAGATGGTGGAGGGAATACTAGAGAAAGTTATATCAAAGGGGCAGAACAGTGAGAAACCTATATCAAGGGAATTTTAAGCACAAATACAGAGAAAGAAACAGAGGCAAACAAGGGACAGCTCTAAGGAGATCGAAGAACAGTGTGTCAGATGCTTTGAGGGACTCAGAAGTGGTATATATGACTAAACAAGCTAGACAGAACAATTTATGATGGCTGGCAGAGATGAAGCCATGGAAGACAGAACATGAATGCAGACAGCAGAGTCAATAAATAAGTGGAAGGAAGGGACACTGAAAGGGGAATGACTGTGGGCAGGGCAGGAAGGCTGTATTAAGTGAAACAGAGCTTTACCTTCTGAAACAAGATCCAGGGAACACTATATCAAACTTCAAAACCAATGGAAGAATCTAAATTTCTACAGCCATGATGGGTAATGCAGTCATGGGGGAGGGGGCATGGGGAAAGCCTGCAAAATAAGCAATACATTATTCATGATCACTAGGTGATGTACAATAAATAGCAGTAACCTTGTTTAATATTTAAGCCTCAGAAGAAGTACATGAAATGCATGGGGAGACTTTTCCTAAACATGTGACTTTTTAATCATGTGACTTTGAAATGCTATATATACTCATCCATGCAGTTTACCTGTCATTTGCCTGATGAAGTCCACTAGGGGAAAGTGTTTGTTCACACTTGCATTCAACCCTGAGTTTTTAGAATTTGTGTGAACTTTGACTGAACTGATTTTTAGCAACTTGGTGGATAATCAATTAAACATACTTTTTATTGTTCGTGGCTCCAGGTACATCTTTTTTACTATTCTTTGGATTACCTTATTTGTATTGGACTTGTCACCACACTGATACTGATTTGTTTTATCGTAAGGGAGGAACAAAACCAGGAAGAGAAAGATGGGGTTGTGCTGCTTGACCTGCAGGTCACCTTTGATACAGTGAGGTGGGAATTCCTTTGGAAGACACTGCAGTAAAGTCAGGTAGAGGAAAAGTTATTGCATTGGATATAGGCCATATACCAAGACCCAGAAAATGAAGATAGTCATAGGTGGAGGAATATCTGAAGAGTCAAAGATAAATAGAGGTACCAGACAGGGTTGCCCACAATCCTAGGCCTGTTCATGCTTGTGATTGAAGAGATGGCAATGGAAGTAAGTAAAGGAAAGGGTAAAATCAAAGTCTGTGTTATAAGGTTAAAGGATATGTTGAAGTAATGGATAAAATATTCAATAAGTTTAGGAAAATGGCAGAACTCAGGTTCAACAACAAAAAACAGTGGTGGTGAGATTAGTAAAAAGGAAGGAGAAAGTGGGAATAAGATAAAGGAGGTGAGTTCTCCAAGTACACAGGACTTGCCATTTTGAACACAATGAGTGAGACAATCGAAAAAAAAACTAGGTGGAGTTGGAAAAAGGTAATAGATAGTCTTTGGAGGGAGGGGGATTCATACATTGCTTGGGAAATGTAATGCAACAAAGATGCTGATACTAATAATAATCATTCAGCTACTCTGCAACATACAAACAGACCCTTGAGACAAAATGGTACAACGAATGCAAAAAGACACATAGGACTAGGTCTGTAAAGTCAAGGGGAAAACAGTGAGCAAGGCAAAAAGGTGAATGAAAAGGAAAAGTGGAAGCCGAGGAGTGTTGTATAGTCCGACATATGATCTGATATTTAACATCGTTTACTAGATAGAAACAAAAGAAAAGGAGGTTAAGCAAAGACTGCAAGGGAGAGGGAGATATTGAGAAGTTTACTAAAGGACCTGAATAAAACAGCACTAAAAGAAATAGGAAGCATGAAGTGATGAAGGGAGCATAAAAAATATGGGTGTCAGAAAGGTGGGGGGCAAAGACAGGGAAGAGAAATTAAGAAAGCTGATGTCGAAGTGAATAGCTCTACAGCAAGATTTGACATGCAGAGAAAAGGATGGTGGGGAAAGATTTAAAACAATGGAGGTGTTGATACAGAATTGGATAATACAAGAGACCTAATGGTAGAACTACTTGCTACTCAGGGAGTCTTGGAAAAAGAAAACAGAGAAGGAGACCAGGATGTCAGCTGTGGAGGATACCGGTTTGAAAGATCAGATAACCAGAGGAGAGTTCTGATAATCTTTTTGTCTGACATGGGATAAAAGCTGTATTTCATTTCTATTTTTTATTCATCACCGAGTTAAGGTGATATTTTTTTATAAAATGTAGAAAAAACGCCCAAAAGAGTGAACATGTAACTAACACAGAAAAATAAAAAAACACCACCAACACAGGTACGGCCACATTAAAACCAGAAGGACTTTATTGAATATAAATAATACACTGAGTGCTTTCACCCTGCAACCTCAGGGCTTCTTCAGATTATCATACTATGTCTGCTGTCTTGTTAAATACAATAAAAACATCACATGATCACATCAATTAACAAGTTAAATCTCAAGTACCTAAAATAAAAGCATTAAAAAACAGATTTCTGCTAAATTTATATGTAATAAATAGTCTTTGGCTTTAAAAATAATGAATAAATACTGATAAATTCTTGCAATGGATTTAAATCTGCCTAGCTCTTATTTTTAACACTGAGCTAGGTAGAGGTGGGGACTTAAACGTTGTATTTGGAGAAACTTGAAATGGCAATATAGAACAAATGCCACAGTGTTCCCTGGGATCAATGAGAACATTTCTATAAGCTCAGTGTTAAAAATAAGAGCATGGACATGAAGTTACATGATCAATCTGCATGTCCAATAAGTACAAAAGATGGTTTTACTGTATATAACTATTCACAAGTGTGCATTAATGAAATTCACGTCTTTGCTCAGTAAAGGTTTTTCCTTGGTACCATGCTTTAAACAAGATATTGCCAAAGTTCTTACCAACCTAAAATTATTTACAAGACAATTGAATTTAAGAATGCTTTTTCATGAGAAACAGGAATTGGTTTGCACTCAACAAATGTCTCTTAGAAAGAAAAATACTTTTACTATATTATATAGCCACATTTGACACTTTTTTTGACAACAATTTTTTACTATCTGAGGGAGAGCTCTTTCACCAGACATCAGGTGTAGCCGTGGGAGCCAAGTGTGCACCGATTTATGCTAACCTGACGTTGGCTCAATGGGAGCAAAAATGTGTGTTTCACTTGAATTTTTTCAACAAGACTATAACATGGCTTAGATTTTTGGATGATATACTCATCCTTTGGAAAGGTACACAAAAAGAGTTGGAAGAATTTGTAGATTATTTAAACTCAACTACATTCCTAAAGTTCACTTAAAAGAAAGGTATAGATAGTATAGAATTTCTGGATATTTTATTGATGTGGGATAGAAAGAACAAAAAATTAAATTCAAGAGTATACAGAAAAGGAATATACTCAAACTCATTTCTTCACTATAATAGTTGTCATCCTATGCACCAAAAGAAAAGCTTAGTGAAAGAGCAATTGGTGAGGATATCCAGACTGACTAGTAATGACAGTGAGTTTAAGGATGAGATGTATACCTTAATAGGTATGTTTAAGGATAGGGGATACCTCATTAAACTGTTGACTAGAACTAGGAACTATATTCAACAGAAAAGAAAGGAGATGTTTATACTGATTTTAACTACTGCACTTGGATGTTCTTTTGAAACTAAGAAAGGTACATCATTTGACAATATACTGGTACTCCCGTACAGCAACGAAGCTTTGAAAATTAAAACCATTGTTAATAATACATGGGACTTAGTTTTTAGCTTGGATCTCAAAAATATTGTGGGGTCTACACCTTGAATTACTTTAACTAGGGATGCTAACCTTAAAAACTTACTAGAAAAACACAAAAGTGAAAAAGGTTTGGTTTCTAAAATGTCTAAATGTAATATGTGTAAAACCTACAAATACGTTAACACTGGTCCATATGTAGCAATAGACAGTTATTATCATACAATTCCGTGCCCTGGTAACTGTAATTGTTATACCAGGATGGTGGTATATATGGCTACGTGCTTGTCCTGCTCAGCCTTTTATGTGGTTAAAACCAATGGAAAAAACTTAAGGAAAGGATTTTAGAGCATGTTAGGGACATCAAAAACAAAAAGAAAGAAAGTACACTTTTTATACATTCTGAAAAGTGTTTTAGTTTTAACAAGTTTCTGTTTTTTATTATTGATAGAGTGATCGACCATGGTAGAGGTGGGGACTTAAAGTTGTATTTGGAGAAACTTGAAATGGAATGGCAATATAGAACAAATACCACAGTGTACCCTGGGATCAATGAGAACATTTCTATAAGCTCAGTGTTAAAAATAAGAGCTAGGCAGATTTAAATCCATTGCAAGAATTTATCAGTATTTATTCATTTTTTTTAAGCGAAAGACTATTTATTATATATAAATTTAACAGAAATCTGTTTTTTTTAAATGCTTTTATTTTAGGTACTTGAGGTTTAACTTGTTAATTGATGTGATCATGTGATGTTTTTATTGTATTTAACAAGACAGCAGACATAGTATGATACTCTGAAGAAGCCCTGAGGTTGCAGGGTGAAAGCACTCAGTGTATTATTTATATTCAATAAAGTTCTTCTGGTTTTAGTGTGGCCATACCTGTGTTGGTGGAGTATTTTTTTATTTTTCTGTGTTATCTTGATATTTTTTATAACCAGAGACCACTGAAGCCTTTTTTTGTGCCACAGAAACCCCAGCTGGAGTGGAACACATTTACAAGAAACTGGATTTTTTTTTTGTTAAATTAAACTGTTTTTGAGAAAAAAACTAAAAGTGCCAGCTACTTTGTATTCCACAATACATATATAAAAATATGTGTTCCCATATGTGCATATAAAGACCATGTGGAGAGCATTTGCAGACCAGTTCAAGAAGGTGTGGAGCAGGCACCTGCCCATTTCCTCTTTCCCTGTAAATAGGATCAACAGGAAACCCCAGGAATTTTACCTTTTGTGTGTCTATAGTGTCACGGGTGTGTAGGCCCCTGCATTTAATTTGTGATGAGTGGGAGGGTGACTGTTACTTCTATGTGCAGTCTGTTGTGGAATATATACTAAATTTCAGAAACAATCATAGGGAGCTCATGGGAATGGCACAAAAGCACCCATCACAGGTACAATAGCAGCAAAAGGTATAATATTCCCCCAACAACCAGAGCCAGAGAACATTCTGTTATGCAGAATGTGATGGTGCTTATTCCTGTTCAACATAATAAACTTCAAGAAATATGGAGGGTGATTTCACTATTGTAAGAGAGGTAAGAGATGTTAAATACATGGTAAGGTTACCAGGCAAGAGGCAGAAGAACAAGCTCTACTTTGTTAAGCTGATAAAGACCTATTATGGTAGACAAACACTGATATCGTTATCTGTGGTGGGTTACAGCAGGAATTGTAGAGTGTTCTTGTGGTAGGCCTTCTCAGTGAAGCTGTACTTTGTTAAGATGATGAAGCCCTATCATGGTAGACAGGCACTGGTATTCATTATCTGCGGTGGGTTACAGCAGGAATTGGAGAGTGTTCTTGTGGTAAGCCTTCTCAGTGAAGCTGTACTTTGTTAAGATGATGAAGCCCTATCATGGTAGACAGGCACTGGTATTCATTATCTGCGGTGGGTTATAGCAGGAATTGGAGAGTGTGCTTGTGGTAGGCCTTCTCAGTGAAGTTGTACTTTGTTAAGATGATGAAGCCCTATCATGGTAGACAGGCATTGGTATTCATTATCTGCGGTGGGTTACAACAGGAATTGGAGAGTGTTCTTGTGGTAGGCCTTCTCAGTGAACCTGTACTTTGTTAAGATGATGAAGCCCTATCATGGTAGACAGGCACTGCTATTCATTATCTGCAGTGGGTTACAACAGGAATTGTAGAGTGTTCTTGTAGTAGGCCTTCTCAGTGAAGCTGTACTTTGTTAAGATGATGATGCCCTATCATGGTAGACAGGCACTGCTATTCATTATCTGCAGTGGGTTACAACAGGAATTGTAGAGTGTTCTTGTGGTAAGCCTTCTCAGTGAAGCTGTACTTCGTTAAGATGATGAAGCCCTATCATGGTAGACAGGCACTGCTATTCATTATCTGCGGAGTGTTACAACAGGAATTGTAGAGTGTTCTTGTGGTAGGCCTTCTCAGTGAACCTGTACTTTGTTAAGATGATGAATCCCTCTCATGGTAGACAGGCATTGGTATTCATTATCTGCAGTGGGTTACAACAGGAATTGTAGAGTGTTCTTGTGGTAAGACTTCTCAGTGAAGCTGTACTTTGTTAAGATGATGAAGCCCTATCATGGTAGACAGGCACTGCTATTCATTATCTGTGACAGGTTACAGCATGACTTGGAGAGCATTCTTCAGGTGGGCCTTTTCAGTGAAGCTCGACCTTGTTAAGATGATAAAGCCATATCACGGTAGGCAGACAGTGGTATTCATTATCTGCGGCGGGTTACAGCAGGAATTGAAGGGTGATCTTGCTGAAGGCCTTCTCAGTGAAGCTCACTATGACACCTTAGTGGATGAAGTTCTTTCACAGCAGCTAAAGCATACCCAACACAGGTGGTCTGGGCAGTACCTCAGGAGTTTGGGGACATGTTTACTGGTAAGTAGGGCGTATCCATCAGGCATTGCACCATGTAGTCAGTGGGGGCCCCACTGACCCTTCAAACAAGCCCTTATTAGGATGCCTAAGTGAGTTAAGCAAACCCCAAGGGATAAACTGCAGGACATGCTAGATCTGTGGGTAATCAAGTGTAACTACAATCTCTGGGCCTCAGTGTGGTGCTCTTGCCAACAAAAGAAGGTAGCACCAGGTTATAAGTGGACTGTAGGAGAACTAATAGTCATATTGAGTCAGATGCTTAACCAAGCTAAGTTGGGCTAAGTATTTTCTACTGGCCTCATAAAAGGGTCACTGGGAGGGATATTGCACTAGCTTAACCACTCACCTTGCATGCTAAAAATATGTTTGTGAGAGGAGGGGTGCTTAGGCAAGAGGGTAGTCCTGGTCAGTGTGGTGATGACACCTCAGACTGATCCCCACAAAGACAAATGTCTTTGCTGATCCCCCTGTCAACACCAGGAACTCAGATCCTTTTCACTCACTGTAGCACACGACCCTTATCCTTACCTCCTGAAAGAGCAGAGCAGTTGATGTTTTTTCCTTTCTCTCCTGTTGCCTTTTCCAGCACCCAGGGTGCGAACTGAGCACAAGATGTCAGAGTTACAACCAGGGTTTCATTCTTCTGTGCCATACAACTGATTTATGATTTTATATGCCTCTCTTAGGCTCATAGGTTCATAGAAGGTTACTAGGCTAGCGGCTCTAGAGCACTTACAAGCCTAGCCATGTTAATCCCAAGTTGCCCCATCTGTCCTTATTACTTGAACTTATTTTGCAGAGCTAGTCTATGGTCAACACCAACTCCCCCTGTCCATGAGGAACATGGGCGCCACTCTTGGGTGAATTTGCGGTCTCCCAGCCATTTGTCCAGGCTGCACTAGAATAGGGTCAGTGAGGAGCTCTGCTTCACATGAATTGGAAGTTTGTTCCAGAGGAGTGGTAGTGTCTGGGAGACATATTTGTCTCTTCAGGCTCCAGCATGTTCTGTTAATGTCACAGACTAGGTTAAGATCCCTAGAGCTAGTGACTCTTGTGCCATTAGATTTGTGTATGTGAAACATATCTATCAGGGCAGGGTCAGAAACTGCCCTGTAGGCCAGGCAGAAGTCTTCTCTCAGCAGCCTATGCGATACAGAGTACAGTGACAGGGCTTTTAATCTATCCACATACATCATGGTTTAGAGGCCCTGTATTTTCTTGGTGAGGAACCTCTGTGGTCTCTCCAGCTGCTGCAGATGGTACTGAAAACATTATATTTGTTAAACATCAACTATGATCTTCAAATGGCAAGGAGAGCATTAGACAGGAAATATGGTTCCTCCCACTGAAAGACTGCGTTAGGTGTTCTGTCATACAAGATGCCATGTTCACTTAAAGAGAAAAGTTCTGTGTTAGAGGCATACCTCTCACCTGTCTCTGATTTGCCTCATATTTTTGCTCTGTCTCTTCATAACACTTTTGATTTTCTAGTAAATTGCCGAGGATTAAAATCATTCAGTAATGCCAGCCATTAACGTTTCATATACTTCTTTTTGTTCTGAAAATTTACGTTGATACAAAATCTGTAGTTCCGGACCCGCGGTGGTGGTGCTGGGGTAGCGTTGTCGCCTCACAGTTAGACGTTGCCCGTTCGATTCTCAGTTAGAGCGTCTTCTATGTGGCGACATACGTGAGTGGGCGTTCCTTCATTGAAGGTTGTGCGTTAGGCCTGGCAAGCCAGTACGTAAAAATCTATTGCCAATCATTAGTGGACCAGAGTTCCACTGTGGCGACCCCTAATCGGGAAAAGCCAAACGAAACAAACAAACAAAACAAAATCTGTAGTTCCATTTGCCTTTTAGTGAATTGGAGTAACTCTTATCAAATGTCTCAGATTTTCAGCCTTTGTCCCCATACTATTTTTGGCTTTGTTCAGGATTCTTGAGCAAAGACATTGAGAGGTATGGTTACAGTAGTTACAGGGAAAGGGAACAACTGAAAAGGAACTGTAATTTTATGTACCTTGTGCAAACAATGAGAGACAAAAACACAACAGAATGATGGAATCCATACCTTCAGAAGCATAGATTTTACAGGCTGAGTGACCTAGTCACATAAAACCACAGGAGAAGGACATTCAAAGCATAAATGAAGAATCGAAACTAGTTAACTGACCATACCAGAAGAGGAGATTATAAATGGACTGAGGGTCAAAGGCTATGGGGGTGTGCAGAAATACTTACATACACACATACAAACATGCATAAATAAAGTAATACAAGAAGAAGCAGGTTTACTAGGTTTAAAATCATTGTGGTTGTTTAGTAGTGTTTTACTGGTGTTTTGCAATCTTTTTTTTTTTTTTGGCAGGTTAGTACAGTGGCTTATGAATGTAATCTGTTAGCCTACTTCATTATGCAGTTCTGGGTTTGATTCCTTCACTCTCCATTTGCCTATAGTGTGACTTTGAGAAAGCCATTTAATTAAGAGTTCCTGTTGTATATGTGAGGACTGTAAGTGTAATCCTTGGTATAGAGAATTTGTGTGATAATAGGGAAATATATACAGACTCCAAAATTGCTGTATACTCTTCTCTGAGGTACAGTAGTGATGTCAGTTAGGATATATAAGTAGCAGGGGTGTGGGAGGGTGCATTCCACCCAGCATCGAGGATGTACAGTATTCCTAGGTCATTTATAAACGTACTGGACTGCAGTGAAATGAAAAAAGGAACTCGTGGTCAAAGGTCAAAGGTAGCTGTGACAGGCTATTCTGCTGTATTTCATCACATTCTGGGGTGATCAGAAATAGAGACAATAGTCATTATGTTCAAACACTAAATACAGGTAATGAAAGTTTAACTCACCTAACTTACACAGAATTTATTGTTCTGTTTTGATACATACCTAAATAAACATCATTCACAACCTTCCACATATTGTATGTTTCTCCTGTGCTCTCAGGAGCTTAGTCATTGGCACTAGAACTACAGGGTTGGAGGGGGTTAAGACCCACCCCAGTTTCAACAGCTGTCCAATGTACCCTGAAACTGCTGCATGAGTAGTGATTACAGGGAAACATTCACACTGGCATTTCCGAAGTAACCACAAGCTCAGTCAGCTGGAAGAAGATGGTTTAAGTAATAAATCGCCTATGCAAGTTTTTCTAAAAATATGCAAGCTTTTCTAAAAATCATCAATTAACTTCTTTCCTCAAGAATTTTGGGCAAGGCGAAAATTCCATGGGAAATGAAGGCCCAAAACCAGGGACAATTTTTAAATGTTACTTATTAGTTTAAAATTTTAATAGCAAAGGTTCTGCATTAACCTGCATTTTTTGAACAACAGAGGTATGAAACTTTAATGTCTGGCATTAGTGACTGACTGTAATCCTCTACATACCTTACACCTTTTGCTTAAGAGTTTTGGACAAAGCAAAATTAATGGGGGGGGGGGGATAAAGGGCAAAAGTCAGGGACATATTTTAAATATTGCTCTTATAAACTTATAAAGCTGCTAGAATAACAGGTTTTGCATTAACTGAAGGATGTGAAGTCTTACAGTCAAATGCCTCACTATTTAGTGAGTAGAATCCTCAGTGGTTTGTCAGAAAACCACAAACTTTATAAAGAACAGACCAAAAATATGAGACAATAATCAAAACATTGTGCAAACTTCTGGACAGTTGAGAGTATGATCCTGAATTATTTACAAGAAAATCAAACATTTTACAAGAGGAAAGGAAAGATATGAGGCAAATCCAGGGATGTTCTGAAAAGTTCTGGAAAGTTTATTTGTTTATTTAATGATTGCTATTTGCTTACCAGGTAAGTGAGCTGGTCTGTTGACTCTTTGGCCTTAACCCAGGATCAATAGCAGTAAAGACAACAATTTACACAAGTGCAGTAAGACATTACATTCGTGTGCATTCATTTGAGAGGTAGGCTCTACAATCCATCCATCCTACCACCCACAATCCCTTTTTGCCTTTTTTGCACATGGGGTTGTGGTGTCACTTCAACAGAGACAATCATGTAGAGCCAATATTCACATCACCAGGTGGCTAGCCCTGCTGCTATGTTTTTTTTCATACCACACACACACACACACACACGCACACACGCACACACGCACACACGCACACACACGCACACACACACACACACACACACACACACACACACACACACACACACACACACACACACACATGCACAAACACGTAGGTATGCAGTATGGGTGCAGTTTAATTTCCATAAGTTGGAGCAGGCCTGCATGCTTATTACCTTTCACCCACTGAGTACCATGATAGGCTTTGGCTGTACTGTCCAACGCCTATAACTATGGACCTAGGTACTTGGGCTGATAGCTCCCTGTTTTTTGACCATCATATGACAATAGTTGTCAAGAAATCCTTTTATTTATCCCACCTAATTGCTTAGGTTTTAGTCAGAATTTCCCACAGAGGTACATTTCCCTGGAGCTAGACTGAATTCCAAAGTAGTAATCATTTTGCTGTATTTAATTCTTCATTCATTCCCTTACAGCCACATTATGCTATTCAGGATAATTTTGGGGGTAGGCAGAGATTTCCTAACAATCTATGGGAGTAAGCCATCAAAACAGTTTAGATTCATAGAGAGATATTCCAAGGCCAACAAAGTTTTTTAAGGTCAACAAATCTTATGACCACTCATGCCTTCTCAGTACCTTCCCTCAGACAGCACCTCCTTTCTCCAGGAGGGCCAAACCAGTAAAATTTGTGGATGTCCATCCAGTTATTAGTTTATGTTTTATGCAAGATAGTGAATATCACTGCTTAACATGTAGGGGACGTTTATTCTAAAGGTTTGAGAGGTGCTGCCTTATTAGCATGCCTGTCCACTGTGCTGTATCTATCTGCCGGTGAAGATTTAGATCCCTGGTTCTAGTATTGGTGGAGATATTGGATTTGTGGAGAAACAGGAGGTCCAAGATATCTGGGTCTCTAACAGTGCAGTAAGCAAGACAGATGTCCCCTCAAAAAATCTGTAAGACACTGAATAATGTGAGTCTGGTAGCTGAGGGATTTTAGGCCTATGATCTTTTTGGTTAGGAACCTTTGAGGCCTTGCAAATTTTGGATATGATTAATGAGATACACCCTAAAGGAGGCATTGTATTCAGTATTGTCCTGCTCAATGCTGAGTATAAGGGATTGATGTCTTCTTTAATCTATGATGATATTCCCTCAGCAATTATGTGGGATAAATAAAAGAATTTCCTGACAACCATTGTCACATCCTGGTCAAAGGAGAGGGAACTATCAGCGCAGGTATCTAGGTCCATAGGTTCATAGGTATATACTAGTGTAATGACTACCTTGGCCTTTATAGGCCTAGCCATGCAATCCAAATAAGTTGTGTCCCTATGTATCATAGGCATTCATTGCAAGGGGGTATGTTAGTTAGGAAGTTTCTAGAGGTATTATGGGTGGGGTATGTTAGTTTCAGCATAGTTATTGTCTGACTATGTCTATCAGAGACATGGAGGCCAGACCTGGGTTGAATTTCCAATTTCCCATCCATTGGTCAAGGTTACACTTAAATAGGGTTAGGGATGGAATCTTCTTCACATGGTTGGGGAGCCTGTTCCAGGGTATGGGGATCCTCTGAGACACATATCTGTCTCACCAGCATGTTTTATTCATGTCACAAGCAAAATTTAAATCCTTGGATTTAATGGTTTTGACGCTGTTCATTTTGTGGATGTGCAAAAGGTTAGATCTGAGAATGCCTTGTACAACAGGCATAGATTACCTCTCAGTAATCTGTTACAGACTGAGTAGAGAGATAAGTCTTTAAGGCAATCCATATAGGACAATGTCTTTATACCCAGGATTCTCCTGGTAAGGAGCTTTTGTGGGCATTTAAACTGTTGCATATGTCTGGTCAGGTAAATGCCAAAGGTGGGGCATTATACTCAATGATGGGACTGATAAGGGCAGAATAAAATGGCACTATGACTTCCTTGGTTCTGGATGACATGCCCTTACTTATAAGTCAGATGACTTAGAAGGATTTTCTTACTACCTTGCCCACATGTTATTCAAAGGCCAGATTACTGTTAACATATGTTCCCGATCTATGACTACTGTGTCATCTCTTAGGGGTGTCTTATCAATGGAGTAATTAGTCTAGGTGGCAGTTTTCCCAAATGGTACTATAATGCATTTCTTGGCATTCAGTTTTAATCTGTAACTTTGGCACCAGTCATTTGTTGAGTTAGACCCTTTTGAAAGGTGTTTGTGTCATGGGGTGAATCTATGACAGCTCACAATTTGCAGTCATCTTCTAACGTGGTCAGCCAAAAGCCCTTGACATTATCCTTTACCTCCAAGAAGTGGATGCCAAATAAGAATGGTCCCATGGAGCCCTGAGGTACTCCACTCCTGACCAGTCTTTTAGTGGAGGTGGTCTCACCAGTCATGACTTCCTGGGTGCTATCTGTGAGGTGAGTGTGAGCCAGCTGGCAATCCAGAGAGTTATGTAGGGATTTATGCACATTTTGTTGAGTTTGTCAACTATACCCAAGTGGGGTATTGTATCAAACCCCTTAGCCTGGTCTAGGTAAGGTGGAATGCCCATTTCCCCCTCATCCATTGCCTTGGTGACCTTCTCAAAGATGTCTACCAAGTTTAGTAGATATGAGCTTCCCTTGACTAAGCCATACTCGGTTGGGTCCAGTGTCTGAAGGTTGCCTATGTCTTTGTTGATCATTTCCATGATAATTCATTCCATGGCTTTCCAAATCAGACTAGTCAGACTAATAGGTCTTCAGTTTCTGGGGTCTATTGATGGTCCACTCTTGTGATGTGGAATAACAGCTGCAGTCCTCCATTCTTGTGGTACAAATCCTGTTTTGAGGCTATAGTTGAAAAGTGACTCAAGCAACCCTAGTAGGACATGTTTCAAGCTATTTAGGAGGCATCCCTGGATATTATCAGCAGCCATTGAGGTTGTGCTTTTGACCCAAATGAGCACCGCCAAGATCTACTCCCAAGTTAATAGTTGGAGGTGGATTATGCTAGTAGGTATTTCATGGGGGGAGACAGGGGGAGTGGAGGGGTGAAGTTTGTCTTGACTTCATTAGCCAGCAAATTCACTATGTCACTCCTTTCAGCAAATGTGGGACCATTGACCACCAGTATGACACACTGCTGCGTGCTACCTTTGAGGTTTCAGACATAGCTGTAGAAGGCCTTGTGGTTGTGTTCAGTCTGTGAGGCTATCTTATCCTTGTAATTAGGCTTATTGGACTTAATTACTTCTCCTAGTTTCCTTTTTAGTTTAGTTAGAGTGCTCCTATCATTATGGGAGTTGCTCTTCCTGATTTTAGCCATGACCTTTTTCCTTTTGTTATATACCCTGTTAAGGTTAGAATTCCACCAATGTTGTTTGTTTTTAGAGTTTGTTTTGTGCTTACATCTAGTAGATATGCAGCCTCTATACAGCCATTTGCATGGTCATACAGGAACAACTCCACATATGTTGCTGTGAACTTGGGGTTGGGAGGGGCACTGATTTTTTTTTTTTACAAACTATTACTTAATAGGATGTAGTTTGCTTTGGAATAGTTCCAAACCATTACATGGTTTGCCGGAGTTACCAAGATGATTTCTATTACAAAGGAGACAGCTTTGTGGTCTGACGTCACCATTGAGGGTATAATACTAAGGGGATGGGGAGGGGGTTGCAGCACTGTCCCATATTGGGGAATACCAAGTCCAGTAGGTTTGAACCTGTGCTGGGTGTGCACACTATTTGGTCAAAAGGTATTTGTGTTAAAGTCCAGTATTATTGTCTGCAGATTTAATGCAGTGTATGTTTCCCAGTCTATAGATGGGTAGTTAAAGTCTCCCATGAATAAGATACTTGGTTTAATGGTGAGTGTCTCCAGTAGGTCTAGGTACAAGCTATAGGATTCTAGGGACATACAGGGTGACCTATAGCTTGCTAGGATATGGTATGAAACTTTGTCTATGGTGATTTCCATGTGGATAAATTCCAGGGCATTGCCCTCTTTAACCAACTTAGCGTTATTTCTGTCACTAATATAGATTAAGACTTCTCCACTTTTTGTCCCTGTCTGTGCAACTGATGATATAGATGTGTGGAATGCACTAAAGCCTTGCAGTCCCAGTTCTTTCTGTGGATTTAAACCATGCCTCAGTAATGACACCGATATCTATATTCTCCAGAATGAGGAGAGCTTATAGAATGTAGAGTTTCTTGTTTAGGCTCCTAGCAATAAGCAGTAATACCTTCAGGTTTCTTTGAATTTTATTAGCTATGATAGTAGGCTTGTCAATTTGGTTTTGTCTAAAAAGGCTCTAAGGGGGTGAAAAATTTTTTAGCCAGTATTCAAAAGTGTAGGGGAGACAGCTGCAGACCATCCTTTGCAAAAATAGTGCAGTTTGTTAACTATGTCATCCCATGCTGACAAATATTGAATCCCTCTGGAAAGACCCCAGAAACTAAGCCAATTATTGAAGTCATTCATGGTTTGTTCGTACTGTGGCAACATCCTTAGTAAAGGTAGAATGCTGTTCAATGCAAGGCACATACCAGCCTAAGACAAATATTCAGGGAGAGAGCAATGTCTCTCATCATATAGTCAAAGGAAGTACATCTCAGGTCATTAACACCCACATAGACTATGACACAATCATACTGGTACCTATGGTGAGTGTGTGCATAACTTGGTGGATCCTGGCCGGCTCCAGATAAGCAAACAACCATTATCTTCTCCTTAATCAGTCTGTTGAGTGGGGTATCTGTGTGGTGTACAACAGTGCCCCCTATGACAAGAGTCCTGGGTAATGTGTTTACTTGCCTTATGGGCTTTGCTGTTGGGGCTGTTCTGGGTGTAGGCATATGTGTGATGTTTGGTGTTGCTTTTGGAGAGTGCTTTAGTGGTTGCTGAGGATAGGCATTGCTGTTTATAGACGTAGGAGGTTTTTGAGCTTTGGGAAGATTGCTTTTTAGTGCCTCAACATAAGTTGGTCTATGTGTGTGGTGGACCCTCTGTGTGGTTTGTATGTATTCTTGACAACTTTGTATGTGAGATTTTTGCCTCCAGTGAAATTGTGTATGTACATCTCTCACATGCTGTGTTTGTTTCTTTAAGGATTAAATGGTTGTCTGTGAACATGAGACCATTGCTACATTATCTCCGGATGCCCATATTTACCAAGCTAGCTATGGAAATATTTGGAAATTGCATATGCATTTTGTACAGACCCATGTTGTACAAACCTTTGTCCCTGATAAAGTTTTCATTTTGTAGTGGTGTGTTGGTTAGACAGTATGATGAAGGGAGACATAGTCTATCAAAAAGTGATGCTACACTTTTTAGCATTTAGTTTGAGCTAATTTTTTGTACCCCAGGGGTTTACTAGGGAGGGTTCATTCAGGAGAGTTTGGGTGTCATTGGGTGACTTAACAACAACCTTCAGTTTACAGTCATCTGCAAACTCTGTTAGCCAGAGGTCTTGGCTCTCCACTTGGAGATCTGAGCAGTAAATACCAAAAATGAAATGTCCCAGCACTAAGCCCCTGAGGGACACCACTGGTCAATTTCATATTTCTATGTAAAATAAAAAACCTCTAACGAAGGAAGGAAAAAGAACTAGAAAAAACACATTTCTGATTTCAGCGCTTTCATTCTTTATTTATCGAAATCTTTCAGTATTCAAATATGAGTGATATTTCATATATAAATATTATATATTTTATATTAAATATTTCATATTTCTGATGTGGTACCTGAAACTCATACTATGTGGGGTCTGTCTTTCAGCTGGTTTACTATCCAATGACTGGAAATAATTTCCATCAGGATATAAATATTTTTACTGTAAAAGACATTCTAACAAAAAAGCAGGTGTAAGTGTTATGATAGGTATTAAAGATAGTTGTGAGACCCGTGATTATTACATGTTCATTGATAACAAAAATACTATATAGAGACTGTGTAACTGTGACAATAAAGACAACCAAGGAACATACAACAATTATTGGAGTGTATAGACCACCAAAGTCAAGTGCAAATGACTTAGAGGAATTAATACATTTCTTGCAAGAAACACAGGAGGGAAGAATAATATTAGCTGGGAACTTTCATCAGAAACAGACTGGAATATTATTGATTCAACAACATTAGTAAGGGAATTATTCACAATATATATTCAGGAATAACAATTGCTTCAGATTGTAAAAAAAAACTACCAGGGAACAGCACATGCTAGACATTGTGTTCCTAAAGAACTTACTGTTACTTCAAGTCAGGTTTTACCACCATTGATGTGCAGTGAATTTGGGGTTATAAAGGTTAATTTGTTGGTAAATAATTCTGCCAAACCGAAATCTAAACCGATGCACAGATGGTTAATTACAGATTATATGGAAGCAAAGCAGTCACTATGTAAAACTAACTGGAGTGAGGTGTTGAGTGGAAAAACTGCAGATGGAATGTGGAAAGTTTTGAAAGAGAAATTGTTTGAGTACAAAAAAATCAAAAAAATGTTTAACATCAGGAGCTAGGAATACAACGTCAGGGGGATATATTTCCATAAAAACCAAATACCTGATTAAGGTGAGAGACAAAAAATATAAGAAATGGAAGAGAGGTTGAACTGCACCTTTAAAAACTGAAATAAACTGGGCAAACAGATTAAGCATAGTGTAAGACAAGTTCAAGAACAATTTGAAGAAAATTTATATAATGATATTGAGCATAATAGGAAATCTCTTTATAGATACATAAGATGTGGAAGGAGTAAAGACATACAAATTGATAAACTGTGTGCAGATTTGAAAACGTATTCTCAGACACAACAGATTATAGATGTATTTACAAAATCTTATGCAAAACAATTTGTCTCCACAAAGGAGATGATAAGTTGTCCTAGTTACATTCAGGTAACATCAGATACTGGAATCAAATTAGGTTATATTGAAAAAGAACTGTGCAAACTGGATCCAAACAAAGCACAAGGAGGAGACAGAATTAGTAACAATGACCTGAGAACACTTCAGCAAGAACTTACACTACCATTATATTTATTATTCACTAGGTCATATAAATATGGGGAGATTCTTCAAGATTGTTGACATGCGCTTATTAAACCTGTCTTTAAGGGAAAGGGGAGTAGGACAAACCTAGAGTCATATAGACACTTAAGTCTCATTTCATGTGGTGGATAAATAATGGAGAAGATAATATTGGTTAAGTTATTGTCAGAACTGGACAGGTTGGGACTAGAAACCATATATCATCAAGCATATATTGGAAATAGATCTATTATCACCTGTAACATGATGTTCTATAACAATATAATAACAGCTATAAATAAAAAAATTGTGCTGTGATGTAATTTATATAGATTTAGCTTCAGCATTTGACAGTCATACACAAAACACTGATCAATACATTAGAAGAACTAGATATTGATGTACTCTTGATAAGATGGATAACTGCATGTCTGACAAATAGGACACGGCAAGTATCATACAGCAATTGGACAGGTGAAATTCTTGGTTACAGTCAAGGTGTCTCACAGAGCTCTGTCCTAGGCCCTTACTTGTTTAGTCTGTCTCTTTCAGACTTAACTTTTTCACCTGAGGTGTTCTATAATCTATATGTAGATGACCTGAAATTGGGTAAACTGATTACATGTGTTGCAGATAAGGCATGTCTGCAAAAGAACTTGACTAAATTGACCATTTGGGCAGAGGAGAATTATATGCTGATAAATACATAAAAAAACAAGCATATGAGATTTGGGAAACATAAATTGAAAGGTAAATATTTAATACAGCACACAGTTATTGAAACTGTAGACTCATTTAAGGACATGGGTATATGGGTAGATCAAGCTATGATGTTTTTCTAATCATATCAACAAATTGGTTAATGATAGTTATAGAACTATAGGTTGTATAAAACATTTATAAAGTCTATGAAATCAGAAATTATGAAGTCATTGTTTGTTAGTTACACCAGACCCAAACTTGAGTATGGAATAACAATATGGAAACCTTATAAGAAAACAAGCATGAGTAAACTGGAAAGAGTACAGCAGAAATATACTAAGGGCATCCATAGATGTGAAAATTGAAGTTATCATGAAAGACTAAAATATCTGAACATGTACAGTGTCTCTTATAGATATCTAAGAGAAGACCTTATTCAGGTATATACGGCATTTAGAGACAACTACCTCTGGGAATGTTTGGAGTTATCACAAGGTAGTAAATAATCATCAGACAACCTATGTAGAAGATTCTAGGAATGAGAAGTGTACTAACTGGGTCTCTGACAGTGTAGATGATGCATGGAACAGACTATCAAATTACATTAAAGCAAGTACTAGTTTAGATATTTTTAAGAGCAGACTGGACACTTATTATGGGAACAAGTGTTTTGGTATATTGGCAAGCTAGAATGGCATTAATGCCCATGCTTGAAATATTTGTATATATGTATGTATGTATCTAACCACATATTGGTTGATTTTGTAAAGCAATTACCTTTTCTATGATGCCAGCATGGGGAATTGTACTCTTTACTCTGTCCTCATTAGACCAGTCATTGAATATAATGCCCCCTTTGGCATATATCTGTCCAGACATATGCAACTAGAACACCCACATGGAACATTCACAGACGTACCTTAATTAAAGGATACAAGGCCTATACAACATGTCCTACATAGACTGACTCAAGGCCATGTCACTATACTCGGTATCCTAAAGACTGCTAAGAGGTGACCTGAGTCTGGCATGCAAGGCATCCTCTGACCCATAACTGATGGACTTACTGCACATCGGCAAGTCAAATGGCATCAGTAATACTCAGTCTAGGAATCTAAACCTCTTATGAAACATCAACAGAACAGTTTGGAGAGACAGGTATATTTTGCAGAAGATACTGCTGCTGTGGAACAGACTCCCCATCCACATAATACAAAGTTCATCCCTGTCCATTTTCAAGTGCATGATGGATTTATAGATAGGAAACAGAAAATTTACTTCACAGCTATCCCCTGTACTACTAATGGACAGAGAGAGCTCCTAAATGCCTTATCACATGAATGGGTCCCCTCAAATTATCTGTGTTATTCTCATCAGGAGTAATATATAATTATTGACCATGGGATGGGTAAGGCCGATTTATAACCAAATGGGATAGGTTATTTCAAGCACAAAAAGAGAAACTGACTAGAGTTAAAATGACCAACTAGGGCAGTTAGCCTGGTACTTACCTATGAACCTGGTGAAATATCACATCCACGACTACAACACTGTGGTGAACGTCAGAGAATGTGAGGTACATGTTCTGTTGTATGTGTGGATGTGACAACACCACAATGGCATGGCATAATCCTCTCTGGCTGTTTGGGGGGGGGTCCAATTGTGAACACAGGATACTGAGAGATCTATCTGTCCCAAGGTGTGTGAGATTCCAGAGACATATGCACTGTTTGCAATATCTAAAATGGATGGGAGGGAGTAAGGCTGTGCATTGCAGTAATTGCAGCTGTTACTCAGGTTCATTAAAGGGAGAGGTCATAGTCCTACTCATGTGCACACCAGAGCATGTATGTATATCCACTGACTGACATGTTTGGCCAAAAGCTATACAGATACTGGCATGGTCAGCTTAAGGAGAGAATATCTAGAAAAGTTCGCTAACAGAGAATCCACTGCTATTGCAGGTCCTCTACATACCTGACATGCACTCCATGAGTAAAAGTGCTGCAGACAAGTATTACTGGGACCAGATTGGGCAGGGGCTGTGCAATATGTGAATGCTGTCAGTGATCATGATAGGTACCTACAACAGGTAAGATGGATAGTAACTGATATAATACTCCATTCAGAAGAAATGGACTGGGACATTCCAAGAGACAGACCCACCACATAGGATGGTCCCCATGAGCACAGAAATGGCTAGCAGATATTTAGCCGATTTTGGTATCACCTACCAGCCACATGGCTCAGCCTCTCACATCTTCTATCTTTTACATGTGGAAATAGACATAACATAGCAATCTATGTATGTTCTCAAATCTATATGAGAACAGACAAGACCCTACCATCCATGTGTTAGTAGGGAAAGCACCATGTTAATAATGCCCTGAATGATATACTATAACACACACACCATGGCATAATTGAAGTGACAGACTGACCAAGGCACAGCCGCATTTCTGTCCTTCCATGAAGCTCTGTCATTAAATATGACATCCTGCATGGTAAGATACACTTTCCAGTGTATTGTATAGCACTGTACCACTATGCATGCCACAGGGGGCTATGGAGGCATATCTGTCTGAGCTGTCAATGGTGTCAAGTATGTTCATCCTTTCACAGGTTCCACTGATGGAGGGTCCTGCACAATACAGCAACAAAGCAATGGCATCAGCAGGGCATCTGTAACTGATGATGATTAATTTAAGCACCAAAAGGGAACATGGCTAAGCTTAAAATGAACCGTAAGGGTAGTTAGCCTTGTACTTATCTATGAATCTATGATCCTATGATGAAAACATAGAAGGAGCATAGTCCAGTGAAGCAATGGCACTATCCTCAACACTACTGAGAGAGAGGTCCCCCACAGCCACCATTATAGAGATCTCTGTAGAGGTACTGGCTAAGCACATGGCCTCACTACAGCATGAAAGAGAGTCTATACCTGCGCATCTCACATGGATTCCACCTATAATCACAGCTCTTACAACATCTGACATGCAAGCCCTTTCTGAGTTGAGTGCACCCATCACAGGGAGATATACAGGGGATGCAGTAGGCACCTTGACTGCAGGAAAGCCCCTAATATGGTGGCAACTCTATGTATCAACTAGTAGATGTTCAGATCCAAGATCCAAGCAAAGATGGCTGTTACATACCAGACATTCAACAACCTCACAGTGTCCTAAAGTATAGGTACAGAGAGAACACAATGCCACTGAAGTTGCTGGTGGTAAATGTTGCCTTTATAGGTAGCATCCATGAGATGCATTGCAGTAAACATTCAGTCTGTTTCCACATGTCATGTAGTCCATACCCATCCACAGGCACAGTGCACTCCAAGTCAGACTATACAGAATAAGACTGAGGCATCATCAGTATCTACTGTAGGCAAAGGGCTTGCCATCTCACTCCCAACCCCGATGGCCCTTCTCCAGGTCATAAGGGTGCATCTCCTCAGGCTCAACACTTGGAATGTTCCATCAGGGTAGATGATTATGCACATAGTCCCATAGTTCTACAGCATCTCTGCCATGGAACAGACTGAACCAACACAATGGCCACTAGAAAAGGTCACATCATGGCAGCATGACCTTGCCACTGGAGACAGTGACCTCTGAGTCCTCACAACCTCTCAGGGTATGCAGCAACCATGTTCATCTCCTGTGACCCTACCCTACATGATAGTGCTGCAGTCACCTGTTACTGTGGCTTCCCACCTATGCAGGTGATGATGACTGTGCCCTGCCCACTCCCTTAACCTGTGTGAACATGGTGATGTCTGATATACAGTGTGGCCAGTCCATACACTGGTATGATACTGCATGCATCATTTTATTCTGTCTTGTCTCTCTCATGACCCATACTTGTGCATCAGATGCTGCCTCTTCCAGTGCTGTAATATACTGCACCTGTTCCTGCCTCAGCTGTTGCTCTTCTGCTGTAGGCACTTCCCGTGGGTTTTCACTCTGCCCTTCTACTGCTACAATGACTGGTAAGTCAGGCCCTGTGTGATGCATTTGTTTGCACAATACCATTCTGTGGACTTTGACACACACACACACACACACACACACACACACACACACACACACACACACACACACACACACACACACACACACCAATTATCTTGCTGCAGATGTCTGTACTAGATTGCATTGCCTTTCTAGACGTGCCTCAAAATTGGAAGTATCCCTTTAGTAGTCCAAATGTCCACTGCAATACCTTTCATGTGACTGCATGTGCTGCATTATTGATCATTCCATGCATGGTCTGGGATCTGCATTTTGGGGGTCAACAGCCAGAGATCTAAGACATATCTGGCATCAACTGCAGCACACAACAAACAATAAATTATATCTGGCTTGCTGTCTGTCTGTTTATATAGACCCATCTTTCTGACATGAGTGTACAGACAACATGTGGCTGTCTGTCTGTTTATATAGACCCATCCTTCTGACGTGTGTGCACAGACTATATGTGGCTTGCAGTCTGTCTGTTTATATCCAGCCATATTTCTGATATAAGTGTACAGACAATATGTGGCTTGCTGTCTGTCTGTTTATATAGACCCATCTTTCTGACATGTTTGTAGAGACTGTATGTGGCTTGCTGTCTGTCTGTTTATATAGACCCATCCTTCTGATGTGTGTGTACAAGCTATATGTGGCTTGCTGTCTGTCTGTTTATATAGACCCATCTTTCTCACGTTTGTGCACAGACTATATGTGGCTTGCTGTCTGTCTGTTTATATAGCCCCATCTTTCTGATGTGTGTGCACAGACTATATGTGGCTTGCTGTCTGTCTGTTTATATAGATCTATCTTTCTGACATGTTTGTACAGACTATATATGGCTTGCTGTCTGTTAATATAGACCTATCTTTCTGACATTTGTGCACAGATTATATGTGGCTTGCTATCTGTCTGTTTATATAGACCCATCTTTCTGATGTGTGTACAGACTATATGTGGCTTGCTGTCTGTCCTTTTCTATAGACCCATCTTTCTGACATGAGTGTACAGACTATATGTGGCTTGCTATCCGTCTGTTTCTATAGACCCATCATTTTGACATGAGTGTACAGACTATATGTGGCTTGCTGTCTGTCTGTTTATATAGACTCATCCTTCTGACATGTGTGCACAGACTATATGTGGCTTGCTGTCTGTTTATATAGACCCATCTTTCTGACATGAGTGTACACACTATATGTGGCTTGCTGTCTGTCTATTTATATAGACCTATCTTTCTGACATGTGTACAGACTATATGTGGCTTGCTGTCTGTCTCTTTATATAGACCCATCTTTCTGATGTGTTTGTACAGACTATATATGGCTTGCTGTCTGTCTGTTTATATAGACCTATCTTTCTGACATGAGTGTAGAGGCTGTATGTGGCTTGCTATCTGTCTGTTTATATAGACCCATCCTTCTGACATGTATGCACAAACTGTATGTGGCTTGCTGTCTGTTTATATAGACCCATCCTTTTAACATGAGTGTACAGATTATATGTGGCTTGCTGTCTGTCTGTTTATATAGACCCATCCTTCTGACGTGTGTGTACAGACTTTATGTGGCTTGATGTCTGTCTGTTTATACAGACCTATCTTTCTGACATGTGTGCACAGACTAAGCAGGTGGTTATCTGTGATATTCCCTCAGAGGAACCACTGGTGTAGGCTGGACATGTGCCAAAAGTGTGAGCCATGTGTTCTGTTCAGCTGGATCATAAACACATTATAAGTTACACACTGTCCATTACAGACCCCTGGCAGTTCAGGAAGTGGGAGTTCTTCATGTCACTATCCCTCTGGACACTGTGAGACCTTGATAGCAGCATAGATGCGATATTTGGTCCCAGGACCTCAGAGAAATGAGCAATGTTATAAAAAGGCCTGTATGGTGCTGTTTCTCCTCCTTAGTGTCCAGGGAAACAAACCAGACATGCTCCTTCACATATTGCTGGATAATGGTGAGGAACTGGCTTAAGATCTGCAAGGCTGACATCTGCAATATCCCTAAAATGTGCCATGTAGGTCTCTGTAGCTAAGATGGTTAATGTTATACATTCCTCTGTGTCATACAATCATAGGAGGTTACTAGGCTAATAGCCCTAGGGCCCTTACAAGCCTAGCCAGGTTTTACCCTTATTTCCAAGATCAGCACCTACCACTCCTCATCCAATCATCCATATTATGTTTGAAGAGGGCCAATGAGGTGATCTGCTTGACATGAAGTAGGAGTCTGTTCCAAAGGTATGGTAACCTCTGGGAGACAAGCCTGTCCCTCCAGCAGGTTCTATTAATGTCACATAATAGGTTAAGGCCATTAGAGTGAGTAACCCGTGTACCATTTTACTTACAGATATGCAGCATTTCCAATAAAGCAAGGTCAAAGATTGCCTTACATGCAAGGCAGAGATCGCCTCTGAGTAGTCCATATGAAACAGAATAAACTGACAGTGATTTCAGATTATCTTCATAGGACAGATGCTGAAGACCTTGAATTTTCCTTGTGAGGAGCATTTGAAGTCTCTCCAATTGCTGCAGATGCTTGGAAAGGTACATACCAAAAGGGGCATTGTACTTAGTTATGGGCCAGATGAGGGAAGAGTACAGGGAGGTTATAACTTCTTGGTTTCTGGATGCAATGCCCTTACTTATGAAATGAGCAATATAGAATGCCCCTCTTACCACTGTGGAGACATGGTGATCAAAGGTAAGATTGCTTTCAACCTGTGTGCCCAGATCTCTCACCAATGAGTGCGTACTTAGGGTACTGTTATTGATGTGGTAGTTAGCAGGAACATCACTCTTACTGAAAGGGATGATAATACATTTTTTGCATGGAGTTTAAGGCCATGACTTTGGCACCAGTCATTTGTTTGTGTAAGACCCTCTTGTAGGATGTTGACATAATTTGGAGATTCTATGACCGCTCCCAGTTTCCAGTCATCAGCAAACTTTGTCATCCACAGACCTTTAGTTTTAGCTTGCACTTCAGAGGAATAGATTCCAAACAGTAGATGTCCCAGGACTGATCCCTGTGGAACACTACTGGTTACAGATCTGCTGTTGGAGGTGGATTCCCCTATTTTGACTATATGGGTTCTATCAGTGAGCCAGTTAGTGACCCATCTAATGATACATGGGTTGATACCTAGCTGGATGAGTTTGTCAATTATGCCTGAGTGGGGGATAATGTCAGAAGCCTTGGCTAAGTCTAGGAAGGCTGTGTGCACAGATTTTCCCTCATCAAGAGCCTTGGTGGCTGTCTTGAAGAAGTCCACCAGGTTTAACAGGCATGATCTCCCATTGACAAATCCAAATTGAGTAGGGTCAGGTGTTTGAAGATTACCTATGTCTTTGTTGATGAGCTCCATAATGATTCTCTTTATGGCCTTTCAGATAAGGCTAGTCAGGCTAATAGGTCTATAGTTCTCAAGGTCAGTGGAAGCACCACCTTTGTGTAAGGGGATAACGATGGCCTTTTTCCATTCAACTGGGGTGAAGCCAGTGCTTAGACTATGATTGAAAAGAGTACCCAATGGCATTGCTAATTCTTGTTTGAGCCCATGTAGGATGCAGCCTGGAATGTTATCATGTCCCATGGATGCTATGTTTTTGACCTTAGAGAGGGTGCTCATGACCTGCTCTTTAGAGATACAGGGTAGAGGACAGGTGTTTGGGATGTCTTCAGGTAAGTGTGGTGGGGAAGGGGAGTGATGTTTTCACAGAACCTGTTGGCTAACAGGTTAGCAATGTCCACTGTCTTGGTATATATGGCATTATTAACTACCAGTTTGGCACAAATCTGAGCCTTTCCTTTTAGGTTACGGATGTAACTAAAGAATGCCTTATGGTTGCCCTTAGTTAAGGAAGCTAATTTGGATTCATAGCTAGCTTTGGAGAAATCATGCTGTTTGACCAATCTGGAGGTGTATTTATCTTTAATGAGTATTCATACACCACCTCCTTTAGTTTTCATGCCTTCACTTTGTGGTCTGAATGTGTGGAAGGAGGTGTAGCCCGATATGGTTGGGGTGCTCTCAACAGTCTTGAACCAGGTCTCTGTGACTGCACAAATGTCTATGTCTTCAAAGGTGAGGACTGCTTCCAGTGAATGCAGTTTCATGTTTAGGCTCCTAGCATTTAGCAGCAAAACCTTGAGGATGTTCTTAGATGGAGTTCTTAAGTTGGGAATTTTGTCCTTGAGACACTGCCAAAAAAGGCCCTATGGGGATGGCAAGAGCCTTGGCCAGTATTCAATATTCCAGGGGTGACAGATGAAGACCATCTCTGACAAAGCATGGAGGTCTGTCAATCGTGTCATCTCAGGCTTTCAGATATTGTATCCCCTTGGAATTACACCAGAAACTAATCCAGTTATTGAAGTCAATCATTTTCTGTTTGTACTGAGACATCATCCTAGTTGAAGGTAAAATGCTGCTTAAGGCTAAGGACATATCAGCCTGAGATACATACAAACTGGCATGCCATGCCCCCCCCCCATGATTCCATTTGTGGAAAACACAGTTTGACTAAATCCCTTACATTATCCATGTCCACTCTGAAACAGTTTTTTTACAATCTGTTTGTCATGTGATGGTATTTCAAGTGCTGTCTCTCCTTCTATATATCTACAACCTACAGCATTGCAGGGTCCCAATGCATGCCTTTGTGCTAATGCATCTGCTGTTTCTAGCATGATTCCCCACTATGTACACCACAAATATCAGTCTTCAAAGCTGATACATGCTGTCATTCAGCACCACCTTTTTATAACTTTTATGAACTATGTCTGCCCTTTTGGGTTCCTTTATTTGCATAAACTGTGTGACTCATTTACATCTGGTTCATCATT
>NC_056740.1:533691166-533696166 GCF_019279795.1 Protopterus annectens | reverse complement strand
GGTTCCTAACCTTCAGATAGTTAAACAACGAATCAGGGATCATCTTACTCTGATATAAATCATCCAATACATCAAACACTTGAAATAACTTCATACCAACCTCATTCAAACTTATCTTATTATAAAATCCCTCATCTTCCAACAAACTAGTCATGCTACGTACATACTCCTCTTTATCTAGGACCACTACCGGTCCTCCCTTATCTGAGGGTCTAATGACAATGTCACTATCTTCCATTAAACCATTCAGAGCCTTCCTTTGCATATAAGTAAGGTTGTACTTAACATTTTTATTCATTCCCTTTTTCATATCATTATATAGGTAATGAGTAATGGAGGTAATTCCTTCCCACAGGTATTTCCCGCTGCGTCTGTAAATGGTACGAACACACCAGCCCCTTTCCCAATAGCCAGCAATGGACAATTAGGGAGACGGAGTTCGCAGAGCAGGGGACGGAACAAGAGGAAAGGTTCAGGAGGGGAGCATACAGGACCTACCCTCAAGAGGATGTGGGAAAGGGTAGGGGGTCCCTAGTAATTAACCTCTCAAAGCGTGATCTCACTAGGTATGAAGAAGAGGTGTTAGATAGAGGCCTGAGTTTCATACCAACCAGAGACAGTGACATAACTGATTCGATAATAGACCTCAAACTATTTCTAAGGAAAGTACAGTTAAGAATGGACTATGGAGGGAATAATGAGAGGTTGGAAGGGATAGATAGATTTCGTCCCAACAGCTTGTATATACCCCCTTTGCATCCGTTGATAGAAACCTTTTATAAGATGGTGGAGAATGATTTGCATATGTATTATAATGATATGAAAAAGGGAATGAATAAAAATGTTAAGTACAACCTTACTTATATGCAAAGGAAGGCTCTGAATGGTTTAATGGAAGATAGTGACATTGTCATTAGACCCTCAGATAAGGGAGGACCGGTAGTGGTCCTAGATAAAGAGGAGTATGTACGTAGCATGACTAGTTTGTTGGAAGATGAGGGATTTTATAATAAGATAAGTTTGAATGAGGTTGGTATGAAGTTATTTCAAGTGTTTGATGTATTGGATGATTTATATCAGAGTAAGATGATCCCTGATTCGTTGTTTAACTATCTGAAGGTTAGGAACCCTAAGATACCAGAAATAAAAGGCCTCCCTAAGGTACATAAGTCGATTATTCATCCACCCATGCGCCCGATAGTGGCAGGACAGGGATGGTTTACGGAACCTTTCTCGATCCTAGTGGAGTATTTCCTGAGGCCTTTGGTTGAGAAGAATAAGTATGTTTTGAAGGACAGTAAACAATTCTTGATAGAACTGTATGAATATACGAGAGAGCTACATGAACATGAGGAGTATATCTTAGTGACTTTGGATGTAGTTAGCCTCTTCACAGTTATCCCTAATATTGAAGGGATTATTAGGTGTCAGAACTATATGAGGAGGAATGGTGATTTTGAAGAGACATTTATAGAAATACTAACTTTATTTTTGGAGATAGTATTGGAGAATAATGTTTTCCTTTTCGGTGAAGAGTTGTATCTGCAAAAAGATGGCGTAGCTATGGGCACATCATGTGCCAATAGCTACGCCAATATAGTAATGGCAGAATGGGAAGAAGAGGTGTTGTTCAAGATGGATTTGTTTGTAGAGAAAGTGGGGTTTTACAGACGTTTTGGATGATCTTTTCTTTGTATGGAAAGACGATGAGGCATCTCTAACAATGTTTGTTGATAAGATCAATGAGGTTAGTGGTTATTTGAAGTTCGTCTTGAATTATTCCAGAGATGAGCTTCCATTCTTAGATGTAAACATTATTAGATTACCAAGTGGACTTTTGAATACATCCATATATAGGAAATCCTGTTTTAGGAATAGCCTTTTACATAGACGTTCAATGCACCCAAATTATGTTTTTGCTAATATTATGAGAGGTCAGTCCATGAGGGCATCTAGATTGAACTCCAGCCCCCAAGGGTATGAATTAGAAGTCTGAAGCCTTAAGAATAGGTTGATTGAGAGGGGGTATGATCCAAAGGACATAATGAAACATATGATGGAAGTGGATGCAATAAGAGAAGGTTTAGCGAAACCTTACTTCTCAGCAAGAAATGAGGATATTAGGTCATGCCATGCGTCAGCACAGGATGTCTTAAGGTTTCCATTATTTTATACCAGGGATGTAAATAAGATCACAGACATCGTTAGACAGCATTGGCAGGTGTTGAATCTAGATGAAAGTCTGAGTAAGTTGGTGGGAGAAGGTCCACGGTTTACGTATAAGAATAAACAGAACTTGAAAAGTAAGCTGTGTAATAGACCACTAACCAGGAATATGATGGTGAGGGAGCAACGTAACACGGTCCCTTGTAATAATTGTAATCAGTGTCATTTTATAGATGACAGGAAAGATTTTCAACACCCATTAACAAAAGTAGAGTATGTGTTCACCACAGATACAAGTTGTATTAGTACATATGTAGTCTATTTGGCCCGTTGCGTTTCCTGCACAGCGTTCTACGTTGGGAAGACCAGTAGGCAGCTCAGGGAACGATACGTGAACATGTATATGCAGTCAGAACTGGATCTGACAGTAATGCTTTAGCGAAACACATTAGAATAATGGGAGCTGAGCATGAGTTTGTATTTAGTGTACTGCAACAATTAAAGACCAATATTAGGGGAGGGGATGTAGATACTTGCCTTTTAGAATGTGAACTTAAATGGATTATTAGGCTCAGGGCAGATAAAATCCCTGGCATTAATGACAAGGTGCAAGTGCAACCTGCCCTTAAGAGGAAGAGGATATTTAGACCATAATATATGCTTACCACTAAGGGTTAACTCAGGAAAGGTGTGTCCTCATTTAATGATGTCATCTTTAATTGTTTTATTTTGAACCTATTGGGTTTGATCTCATTGTATTTAAATGTTTTTACTGACTATGCACTTTGTAGTTTGATAAAGCCGTGGAGGTGAAAGCGCTTACTGACAGTGCTAGCATACAATAAATCCTTTTTTACTGGAATTGTGCGTGTTGGTGTTCTTACCGTGGTTTGGAACAAGGAACCGATTCTTTGAAGACTGAGAGTGATAGATTTTACAGCCATTCACTTCACTTGCATGTGGACTTTTATTTATATATATATATATATAGAGGAGTGCTACAGAATCCTGAAAGCCCAAAATCCTGAAAGTTCAAAATCCTGAAAGCTCAAAATCCTGAAAACACAAAGGATACCAACACTTACTATATTCCAGCACAAGTACATACAGAAACATATTACCCTTCAACTATACGCAGGGGGGGGCAAGCCCCCCTGCATCTCCCATGTGGGGGGCTGCACCCCCCAAACCCCCTGCTACTTAAATATAACAACTCCAAGATTGCATTTCGGTACACTAAGTGCAATCTCGGAGTTGATATATTTAAGTAGCAGGGGGTGTGGGAGGCACAGCCCCCACATAGGGAATGCAGGAGGGCACAGCCCGCCTGCTTATACTTGGAGAAGAGTAATATGGTTTGTGTTTTATTTGTTTCTGTATGTATTTGTGCTGGAATATAGTAAGTGTTGGTATCCCGTGTGTTTTCAGGATTTTGAGTTTTCAGGATTTTGAACTTTCAGGATTTTGGTCTCAGGATTTTGGGCTAAATATATATATATATATATATATATATATATATATATATATATATATATATATATATACACACACACACACACACATATATATATATATATATATATATATGGGTCCCTATCTATTCACCGACAATTCATTTCACTGAAACTCATTTCGTCGCCAGTTCATTTCGTCGACAGAAAGATGTGGCCCCTTTCAAAATTGTTGGTGGGGCTTCACACCCCCATTGTGGGGGCTGTGCCCCCCCCCTAACTATATATATCAACTCCAGGGTTGCACAACATTGGGGAAGGGGGCACATCTTTCTGTCGACGAAATGAACTGTCGACTAAATGAGTGTCAGTGAAATGAATTGTCGGTGAATAGATAGGGACCCATATATATATATATATATATATATATATATATGTATGTGGAACCACTACTAAATCCCAAAAACCCAAACTACCGAAGCTCAAAATCCTGAGACCAAATACCCGAAACAATAAAATACCAAAACATCAAAACCACGAAATTTAAACTACTGAAAACTACACTCAACATACACCACACACATACACATACAGACACCGTCCCCCAGAACACAAATACATAAACCTAAACTATAGACAAGCAGGTGGGCAAGCCCTCCTGCACCCCCCACACCTCCCCTACTTAAATATTCTAACTCCAAGGTCACACTACATACACAAACACACGAAACACCACCACACACCTACATTACCCTCGCACACACACATCACAGTCACAACACACACTTACACATTAAACCCTAACCAACACATGTAAACATAGATATTTACCTGACCTTTCACTATACCGCAACACAAGAAGCGCGAATGTCAAACTCCCGATGATCGGGATTTTGAAATTCCCGCTTCTAGTCTTTCGGTAATTAAGGGTTTTGGCTATATAGTCTCAAAAGTTTGAAATTCAGTATTCCAAACTTTTGAGATTATGTAGTGATCCCGAATATATATATAATGTATGTGTGTGCGTGTGTGTATGTATATATTTTTATGTGTATATATATATATATATATATATATATATATATATATATATATATATATTTATATTAGTGTTCTTATGTGTGCCTAGATAATCTTGGAGATTCAAAACTTTGAACTGCAAATGGTCGAGAATGTAAGATTGAAGTTTTGAAAGTTCAAAATTGTAAAAAAAAATAAAAACAAAAAATGTTTTTTTACATTTTTGCAGGGAGCAAGCCCCCCCCACACCCCCAGATAAATAAATACACCATCTCCAAGATCACACTGAAAACCCAAAATCCTGAAGACCAAAATCCTGAAAGTTCAAAATCCTGAAAACTCAAAATCCTGAAAACACACAGG
>NC_056740.1:533641166-533688666 GCF_019279795.1 Protopterus annectens | reverse complement strand
GTGTGTATGTATGTATTTTTATGTGTATATATATATATATATATATATATATATATATATATATATTTATATTAGTGTTCTTATGTGTGCCTAGATAATCTCGGAGTTTCAAAACTTTGAACTGCAAATGGTCGAGAATGTAAAATTGAAGTTTTGAAAGTTCAAAATTGTAAAAAAAAATAAAAACAAAAAATGTTTTTTTACATTTTTGCAGGGAGCAAGCCCCCCCACACCCCCGGATAAATAAATATACCATCTCCAAGATCACACTGAAAACTCAAAATCCTGAAGACCAAAATCCTGAAAGTTCAAAATCCTGAAAACTCAAAATCCTGAAAACACACAGGATACCAACACTTAATATATCCCAGCACAAGTACATACAGAAACATATTACCCTTCCACTATACACAGGGAGGTAAGCCCCCCTGCACCCCCCACACCCCCTGCTACTTAAATATAACAATTCCGAGATTGCACTTCAGTACACTAAGTGCAATCTCGGAGTTGATATATTTAAGTAGCAGGGGGTGTGGGAGGCACAGCCCCCACATAGGGAATGCAGGAGGGCACAGCCCGCCTGCTTATACTTGGAGAAGAGTAATATGGTTTGTGTTTTATTTGTTTCTGTATGTATTTGTGCTGGAATATAGTAAGTGTTGGTATCCCATGTGTTTTCAGGATTCTGAGTTTTCAGGATTTTGAACTTTCAGGATTTTGGTCTCAGGATTTTGGGCTATATAGATATATATATATATATATATATATATATATATATATACACACACACACACACACACACATACACACACACACACACATATATATATATGTATTTGGAACCACTACTAAATCCCAAAAACCCAAACTACCGAAGCTCAAAATCCTGAGACCAAATACCCGAAACAATAAAATACCGAAACATCAAAACCACGAAATTTAAACTACTGAAAACTACACTCAACATACACCACACACATACACATACAGACACCGTCCCCCAGAACACAAATACATAAACCTAAACTATAGACAAGCAGGTGGGCAAGCCCTCCTGCACCCCCCACACCTCCCCTACTTAAATATTCTAACTCCAAGGTCACACTACATACACAAACACACGAAACACCACCACACACCTACATTACCCTCGCACACACACATCACAGTCACAACACACACTTACACATTAAACCCTAACCAACACATGTAAACATAGATATTTACCTGACCTTTCATTATACCGCAACACAAGAAGCGTGAATTACAAACTCCCGATGATCGGGATTTTGAAATTCCCGCTTCTAGTCTTTCGGTAATTAAGGGTTTTGGCTATATAGTCTCAAAAGTTTGAAATTCAGTATTCCAACCTTTTGACATTATGTAGTGATCCCTAATATATATATAATGTATGTGTGTATGTGTGTATGTATGTATGTATATATATATATATATATATATATATATATATATATATATATATATATATATATATTTATATTAGTGTTCTTATGTGTGCCTAGATAATCTCGGAGTTTCAAAACTTTGAACTGCAAATGGTCGAGAATGTAAAATTGATGTTTTGAAAGTTCAAAATTGTAAAAAAAAATAAAAACAAAAAATGTTTTTTTACATTTTTGCAGGGAGCAAGCCCCCCCACACCCCCGGATAAATAAATATACCATCTCCAAGATCACACTGAAAACTCAAAATCCTGAAGACCAAAATCCTGAAAGTTCAAAATCCTGAAAACTCAAAATCCTGAAAACACACAGGATACCAACACTTAATATATCCCAGCACAAGTACATACAGAAACATATTACCCTTCCACTATACACAGGGAGGTAAGCCCCCCTGCACCCCCACACCTGCTACTTAAATATAACAATTCCGAGATTGCACTTCAGTACACTAAGTGCAATCTCGGAGTTGATATATTTAAGTAGCAGGGGGTGTGGGAGGCACAGCCCCCACATAGGGAATGCAGGAGGGCACAGCCCGCCTGCTTATACTTGGAGAAGAGTAATATGGTTTGTGTTTTATTTGTTTCTGTATGTATTTGTGCTGGAATATAGTAAGTGTTGGTATCCCATGTGTTTTCAGGATTCTGAGTTTTCAGGATTTTGGTCTCAGGATTTTGGGCTATATATATATATATATATATATATATATATATATATATATATATATATACACACACACACACACACACACACACACACACACACACACACACACACATATATATATATGTATGTGGAACCACTACTAAATCCCAAAAACCCAAACTACCGAAGCTCAAAATCCTGAGACCAAATACCCGAAACAATAAAATACCGAAACATCAAAACCACGAAATTGAAACTACTGAAAACTACACTCAACATACACCACACACATACACATACAGACACCGTCCCCCAGAACACAAATACATAAACCTAAACTATAGACAAGCAGGTGGGCAAGCCCTCCTGCACCCCCACACCTCCCTACTTAAATATTCTAACTCCAAGGTCACACTACATACACAAACACACGAAACACCACCACACACCTACATTACCCTCGCACACACACATCACAGTCACAACACACACTTACACATTAAACCCTAACCAACACATTTAAACATAGATATTTACCTGACCTTTCACTATATCAAACACAAGAAGCGCGAATGTCAAACTCCGATGATCAGGATTTTGAAATTCCCGCTTCTAGTCTTCGTAATTAAGGGTTTTGGCTATATAGTCTCAAAAGTTTGAAATTCAGTATTTCAAACTTTTGAGATTATGTAGTGATCCCGAATATATATATAATGTATGTGTGTGTGTGTGTGTGTGTATGTATGTATTTTTATGTATATATATATATATATATATATATATATATATATATATATTTATATTAGTGTTCTTATGTGTGCCTAGATAATCTTGGAGTTTCAAAACTTTGAACTGCAAATGGTCGAGAATGTAAGATCGAAGTTTTGAAAGTTCAAAATTGTAAAAAAAAATAAAAACAAAAAATGTTTTTTTACATTTTTGCAAGGAGCAAGCCCCCCCACACCCCCGGATAAATAAATATACCATCTCCAAGATCACACTGAAAACCCAAAATCCTGAAGACCAAAATCCCGAAAGTTCAAAATCCTGAAAACTCAAAATCCTGAAAACACACAGGATACCAACACTTAATATATCCCAGCACAAGTACATACAGAAACATATTACCCTTCAACTATACACAGGGAGGTAAGTCCCTGCACACCTGCTACTTAAATATAACAATTCCGAGATTGCACTTCAGTACACTAAGTGCAATCTCAGAGTTCATATATTTAAGTAGCAGGGGGTGCAGCCCATAGTGCAGGGGCACAGCCCCCCTGCTTATACTTGGAGAAGAGTAATATGTTTTTTCCCAGTTAGGGGTCACCACAGCGGAACTCCAGTCCGCTAATGATTGGCAGTAGATTTTTACGTACCGAGTTGCCAGCCCTGACGCACAACCATCAATGAATATATATATATATATATATATAGAGAGAGAGAGAGAGAGAGAAAGAGAGAGAATGTATGCATGTGGAGTTTCAAAAGCATTGTCTTATGCCTTATATAGACACGCAAACATGTGCAGACTTACATGTACATATATTCATAAATTCATTAATTATAATCAACCCAAGTGGATTTTCAAAAATATTTTTTACATATTATATGCAAGCAAAAATAAGCATGTTTATAGATATGCTGCACCCAACCCAAACAGAATTTAAGAAAATACAGTTTTTCTCTGGCTATGTATTTTATACATTTCTAATTTATTCATCTGACACATAGGCAAATAAGAAATGGTCACCACAAAACCTTTTTAACCAGGCTTTCAGACACAAACACATATGCACACACACACACACACACACACACACACACACACACACACACACACACACACACACACACACACACACACACACATCTCTCTCTATTTATTGATTTACTTACCTACTTTGTCATTTATGTATGCTATCCAGGTGCTAATTATCAATTCACATGGCGTAAAAATAAGAGTTTCAAAAGAACCACTTTCTGAAACTAGCAAACTTTCTCAGTGTAAATTGTTTTTGTATATCTTTCAGCAATCTGTTATGTCACAAGGCTTGCTAATACACACATATAGACTGATTAGATAAATAGATAGATAGTTAGACAGACAGACATATAGATGGATTGGTTAACTGAAACAAAGAAGCAGGGCTTTGTGAAGGAGCTGATGGTTTTACGTCTGACTAAGCAACCTGCGTGAATAATGTTAAAAGTCTATTCCCGTACTGACAATGAGGTACCCAATTCCAGCTAAATCTGCTTGCTCCAAGTCTACTCATCACTGGTTCTGCTTCAGAGTAGCCACAGGGGTAATTATCTTTGCCTCAGAACAACGGTAAGCTATGTATTTATTATAACATATGTCTTCAAAAGCATTGACTTGTTTATTGCAGCTCGGTGCTTGAGGGATAATTTCAAGGCTCCCCTTCTTCTTATAATCAGTGAGACATGTTACAGAAGTATGTAGTCTAAAACCCACTGAATGAAAAGCACTAACGCATAGTTTCTGGCTGTGTCTTCTCACTTATAATCATACTGAGAAAGGTGTTAGTGACAACAATCTCTCCAGCATAGAACAGAAACAAAATAATTCATTATCTTTTATTCCAGTTTTGCAGTTTTTAGAAGGCCTTAAACTTACAACCATTCTAGATAACAGTTGTCATATATAATACTGGTGAATTTTAAACCACTGTCATATCTTTGTAAACAGAAATCATATGTTTGATAACATACATCCTCACACATTAATTCAGGCCAAACTAGAGTGACACTTCTTTTAAATCTAAGGTTCTCTGTCTAACGTAATGCTATGTCTAAAAATTAAAAAAGACTTATCAAAGCATACCAGCTGAAATCAAGAAGAAATAGCATCAAACTAAAAATCAGAACAGATGTCACTAAAAATGGTGAACATGTGCTCTTATGAGGATTTGTGATGGGACACAATTTCGACACTAACATCCTCAGGCAGCAATAACATGGAGCAGAGTCATTTAAAGAAAGGTATTATTTTATTGTAATATAGCTTACCAAGCAGACACAGTGCTGCATTCCAAAATAGCATACTTCTTACAATTCAAGGATTCCCCCGGGAAAGAAAGGAGGCAGAAATGTATGGGTTTTTAATCAGTTGTGTGATGTGTTTCAAGATTTCTACCTGCTCCAATCAGTTACCAGGCTGGTTTATGAAAAGATTACCAAGCTTACTTGCCCCAAAAATAATCCTTAACTCAATGTGATATTTATGAAAAATCTTCAAGAATGCGTCAGTATTTTCAAAGTGAAAAGTCATTGTGAACATCATGGTCATTTTGCATTTATTTGTCTTTTTTATTTATTTATATTTCTTAGTTATTTATTTATTTATTTTTTCTTAGCCGGGTTAATCTCATTGCCCATTTTCAGAAGTGACTCAGTCAACCAAGGATAAAAGCTCTCACAATATGAAAAATAAATTCCTGACAGTACAATAACAATTAGAAGTAATTTACAAAGCAGATGTAGCCTAAACAGGAAAAACAAGAAAATGGCACAAAATGCATTATTCAATATGTGTATAAGCATATGTACGTATGAATGGATGGATAACATATACATATATGTGTGTATATGTGTGCACATATACATAAATATATATATATGTGTGTGTGTGTGTGTGTGTGTGTGTGTGTGTGTGTGTGTGTGTGTGTGTGTGTGTGTGTGTGTGTGTGTGTGTGTGTGTGTGTGTGTGTGTGTGTGTGTGTGTGTGTGTGTGTGTGTGTGTGTGTGTGTGTGTGTGTGTGTGTGTGTGTGTGTGTGTGTGTATATGTGTGGGGGTGTATTACATGTGTATATACATATCTATGAAACTAATAAAATTTGTCAACAAAAATCAAGTACAAAGAACTCAAAAAATGTTTTCAAAACTACACTGATCACACACAACTTACAAAATAATAAAAAAAACATTAAAAACATCTAAAGCCTCCTTGAACACCTCAGACCACGTGATACTTATATGTGCAAAGTATATTATATTCACCAATTCTGAGAACACAGTAAAGTGCGGAAAGGGCAAATTTGTGATCTTTAAATATTCAATCACTTTTGCTGGTCTTTTCAGCACTCGAATAACTGACAGTTCAAGCACCTAATAGAACGTATATATATATATATATATATATATATATATATATATATATATAAAAGTTCTAAAACATCCCTAAAACATTAATGTAGTGTTTTATTTTATTTTTTTAAGTAACACGCTTTAACGAAAGCACTTTTTCGATAAACGCACTTTCGTTAAAGTATGTTTGGTGGTTATGGATTCGTATCCATATATATATATGTATCCATATAGATCCATAAATATATATATATATATATATATATATATATATATATATATATATATATATGTGTGTGTGTGTGTGTGTGTGTGTGTGTGTGTGTGTGTCTACTTTGATTCACTGAAAACTTATTTCACTGAATTTCAAAACACTCACACCAAATCGCTGAAAGCTCAAATCACTGAAAACTCATTTCACTGAATCACATTTCACTGAATGTAAGTACTGTTGGGCAAATAAAATGTACTATGCTCAACTTCTGAGAGACTTGGTTGGCTACAATCACCTGCATTAGAAGCTGAAGTTAAGTACAAACTTGCAGTTTTAGAAGTACTGTATTTAATTTTTTCTGTTACCTAATTGTGTGCTTCACTGAATATAGTGTGCTGTGTCTCTCTCTGCAGTTAGTGGCTCTGGAATTGCTCGCCCCTCCTGTAAGTCTGTATTTGAACACTCCTCCTGAATCCATTTCATCTGCTCACTTAACCGAGTACAGTGAAATCATATTCTGAGTCTAGTGTTCATTCTACTTAATACAGATAGAAGATTTGTGAAGGTCAACCCACTTTGGTTATTCCTTCCTCTCTCCTTGCACTTTACTAACAAACAAAATGCACTTTATTCATCTGCTTTTACTGTATTTCTGTTTCTTCCTACTTTATTTTGCTTTTGCCTCTTCTTAAAAGTACTCCATTTTATTTATTCTGCTGCCTTTATTACTGCTTGGTAGTAGCCTGATTAAATTGTAACTGTTATTCTAAGTCTTTTGGTTTATGCACTTGGGCTTCATACAGTCTGTTTTACATTAAGAGGGTTTGTGGTCTGCACTCTTGTGGGAGGAGAGGCTGGATTCTGCCCTTCTGAGCTGGGAATTTCTGGTCACAGGCTTATTGTGCCTACTTATTTGAACTGTTTCTTTCTGAAATTGGTGCGCCTTGTTGCTGTAGCATAGACCAGATACAGGCCTGCTGAATCTAGCTTTGTTTGTATAACTTAAGCACTGATCCAGGCCATTTGTTTTTTGGAGAAGGTTCTCCTGCACCCTAGTAGCAGGAGTGTGCAGTTAGAACTTGTCTGATTGAAGACTGCTGAAACTGGGCTCAGTTTTGAGCTTTTTTTTGGTTAATTGGGTAACTTGTTTAAATCAGTTTGTTTGTTTTCTATTGTTTTATATATATATAAAAATTGCACTTTATTCATCTGCTTTTACTGTATTTGTGTTTCTTCCTACTTTATTACTAGGGGCATTGACTACAACTCTGATCTGAGATATATAACAATAAGTATCATTTTCTGTGCATTTAAAGTGTTTTTTTTATTGTATCTGCTTTATTTTCTGAAAAAAATATATATATACTTGTTTCCCACCTTTCTAAGCTAGTATAGTCCAGTTTTCAGGTTAGTGCTGAATTCAGAGCTGTGTTACAAATCTCTGTGATTGCCCATACCTTAATTGGATAGAAGGAAATTTCTCTGTTCACCTATGAGAGAGGGGAGCTTTGAGCAACCTATCTGTCCCTGGAGGAATGGTTTCAGCCCAGAAATTAGTAGCTTATTGATCATTCTGGGCTAATTTCTATCCCTTTCATTTCCCTGCTATAAAAAAATGTATTTGCCTGGTTTTGCGAGCTGGGCAGCGCCAGTTAGCTAGGGTATAACTCTTCCCGGCTCCACAAAGTCTCCTCTTCAAGTTTTCCCTTGGAACTAGACAAACTTTCAACTTAAGCACTCAAGCCATTCATTTCTCAGCCCGGCACTTGCTCAAAACTCATAGCAAGCACTTACAAACCCAAGCACTAGACCCCCCTATACTGTACAGAAGGACAAGGCTCTCTATTTGACCTTACCAGCCATTCAGTAAAACAGTTCACTGTACCTATCCAGGCATGTCCAAAGGGCAGCTTCAGGTGTACTCTTCAGTCCAACTGATGAATCTGGGCATTATGAGGCAATGTTACAACTGCCTCATGTACACAGACAATTCTCTCCTCCTACCACCAAACACTAATACATGCAAGAGATACTATTATACAGCCAAACTGGAGGCTAAGCTCTCTCAACTCAAGACTGGATCAGACAGTCAAGAGGAGAAGGGAAATACTTGCATCAAACCACCAGTCGTACATAGACCCATTAAACAAGCACAGACAAAAAAACACACATAAATACATGAAAATATACTCTGAGGCTCGAAATAAAAATCTACAAAAGCAACAGAGACCTTCAAAGCAGACATCCAAGCAACCTCCACCCCCCCCAACACAAACCATAAAACACATACTTCACAAAACCAGTATGCCATGCAATCACAGCCCTTAAGGCAAAATAACATACCCAACATACTAGTAATAGGTGACTCTATAGTCAGGCACACTGACGTCCCACTCACTAGGCTGAATAAGGAGAAGGTTACTGTTAGCTGCCTGTCGGGTGCCAGGATCCATCACTTAACACAAGCACTCAGGTCACTCCAAAACAAGTACAAATAACACTCTGTCATTGTCCATGTTGGTGTGAATGACCTGAGTCATACCTCCCAGGACTACATGAAAAGAGACATGGAAGAGCTGTCTGATCACGTAGCCCAGGCCGGTATGACCCTGACCACCATGGTATAAAGAAAAAATTATCATTTTCAACAATTGGGTAAGTTTCTGGTGTCATTCAAAGGGGATCCAGTGTCTGTCCACATAGGTTCATAGGTTCATAGGTAGGTACTAGGCTATTGGACCTAGGGCCTATATAAGCCTAGCCAAATGGTACCCTGGTTTTGCCACCCAAGAAAATTATTTTCCTGTGCTCCTGTCAAGCAGAGCCACAGATGTGATCCCCGGGGTGAATTTCCTATCTCCCATCCAATCATCAAGATTTTTCTTGAAGAGTGCTAATGAGGAGCTTTGTTTGATATAGACAGGTAGTTTGTTCCAGAGTATGGGAAGTCTCTGGGATAGGAATCTATCCCTCCAGTATGTTCTGTTTATTGTGGTGACAAGGTTTAGGTCCCTAGAGTGTGTAGCTTAGAGGGATTGGGATTTCTTTAAGTGGAGCATGTCCAACAGCTCTGGGTTTGACATAGCTTTGTATGTTAGGCAGAGATCGCCTCTGAGTAGGCGATATGCGACAGAGTAAAGCTGGAGTTTTTTGAGACGGTCTGCATAGGGCATCTGTTTGAGGCCAGTAATCCTCTTTGTGAGGTATTTCTGTGGCCTTTCCAGTTGTTGTAGATGTCTTGTGAGGTATATACCAAAAGGGGTGTTGTACTCTATAATGGGTCTAATAAGTGATGAGTAGAGGGGAACAATGACCTCTTTTTTCCTGGATGAGAAACCTTTTGTGATGAGGTGTGCCACGTAGAAGGATTTCCTGACTACTGTGGCAATGTGATTATCAAAGGAGAGACTACTGTCCACCTGTGTCTCAAGGTCTCTTATCACACTTTCAGTGTTAAGTAGACTACCGCCTATGTGGTAGTTCATGGGTACAGAGTTTTTACCAAAATGGATGACAATGCATTTTTTGTTATTGAGCTTGAGACCATGGCTTTGACACCAGGCATCTCTCAGTGAGGCCCTTTTGTAGGATGTCCACATCATTAGGAGTTTTAATTATGGCTCCTAGTTTGCAGTCATCTGCAAACTTTGTTAGCCAAAGACCTTCTGTGTTAGCCTGTACTTCAGAGAAGTAGATACCAAACAGGAGAGGACCTAGGACTGAACCCTGTAGTACGCCACTTGTCACTGGTCTGAAGTTAGATTTAGAGTCTGCTACTTTCACAGTGTGGGTTCTGTCACTGAGCCAGTTGGCAACCCATCTTGTGACATAGGGATTTATACCTAGTTTAGTGAGTTTATCTATAATTCCAGAGTGGGGGATGGTGTTGAAAGCCTTGGTGAGATCTAGATAGGCTGTGTGAACCACCTTACCCTCATCTACGGCTTTGGTGACTGCTTCAAAGAAGTCTATAAGGTTTAGGAGACATGATTTGCCTTTTACAAACCCAAACTGGGTAGGGTCCAGAGTTTGGAGATTACCAATGTCATTATTTATAAGTTCCATGATGATACATTCCAGAGCCTTGCAGACCAGGCTCGTCTCAGGCTAATGGGGCTGTAGTTCCCAGGGTCCGTGGAGGCTCCCCCTTTGTGGAGTGGGATAACCGTTGCTGTGTGCCATTCAGTAGGCACAAAGCCTGAGGTGAGGCTATGATTGAACATGGTACTTAGGTGGGGTGCCAGTTCATTCTGTAGTTCATGTAGAACGTAGCCTGGGATGTTGTCAGGTCCCATGGATGCTGTGTTCTTGGCTTTGGAGAGTGTGTTTTTTACCTGTGCAGCCGTGATTACAGGAACTTTGCATTCTTCCGGTATAGAGATGGGCCCTTTAGGGGATGAGAGAGGGGTAAAGTTTTCACTGATCCTATCTGCCAGGATGTTGGCAATATCAAATTAATAACCAATAGACAACCAAAACTGTCACGGACAATGTGAGTAAACCAGACAATTTTATTAGCAGCATCCAGGAGAACGTATAATGAATAACAATATATCAAGATGGAAGCAATTTAACTACAATTTTCAGAAGGATGGGAATAGCCATAACCAACATTCTGAGACTATAAATATTTCATTATCTGAACAGCTGAAGGTATTTGAAACTAAACTATTCCAATTAAAGAAAATACAGCTTGAAAATAATTATTTGACAAGGAATTTAGAACTTAAATTGGTTCCAAAGGGTCTCCGTTTGTAGAGGTACCCAAATGGAGTCGAAAATGATAACCAAATGCTTAAAGAAGTTCATGAACTATTTGATCAAACAGGGTTGACTTTAATGAACATTATGATAAAATACAATAATGTTAAGATTGATCAGTTGACAATAGAACTAGAAACAGTCAATGAGAAAATTGTCAATGACTTACTTTTTGATCAGTATATCGCTAACTATGCTAACATACTTGACAAAATAGAACAAAACTGTCAAGTAATTTTTTCTCATAAAATCAATAAAATTAAGAGAGACACCAGCATATATGCCACGGACAAAGCATATCCATTCTCGGTAGGTAATCGGGGGAGTCATAGAAACCATGAGAGTTCAACCAATAGAAGGATGGAAGACAACAACATGACTTACTCACAGGAAGGAATAAATCAACCACGAAGTAAGGCGTGTCCTTTAGAGGAAGGACTGAGATGGTCAGAATGGATAAGAAACAAGGAGCAAGTAAGCGAACAAAGTTATTACCAGCAACAGGGAGCTCGTCCCAATACATGGTATGGGAAACAAGTTTACAGTGGCAAGCCAAGATCGAAGAGATAAACGTGTTGTCAGTAACTGAAAGTATAAGCTCTTTTAATACTTTTTTTTAGACACATGTAATATGAATGGAACAGACTCTAACAAAAACTTGTATATTGTTTCTCCGCCGGTTACAAATTATATGTTTTCGTGTAGCCTTTTGAGTGTGAGTACACCGGTACATGAAGGTGGGATGGGGGTTTCTTTGAGTGCTGGAGTAGATATTGAATTCATACAGTTTGGAAGTGCATCTGAACATCAAATAGGGGTGGAAGCCGCTGATATGGCGTCAGTAACTGAAGCGGTTATTTCTGACAATGTTTCTAATTTTTCAGTTGAAAGTAATGTTGACATCGATGACACAGATTTCAGCATAGGCGTTCAAGTGGATCCTCATTCAGTCGTTTATGATAGAGGTTTGTTAACTGTGGAACATACGAGTTTTCCTACACAAGAAAGCAATGTTTTGGTTTCACAACAAAGAGTTTTGTCTGCATTTACATAGGTTCATAGGTTCGTACTAGGCTATCTGCCCTAGGGCATTTATAAGCCTAGCCAGAGTGTGTGTGGCTTTCACCACCCCTTAGGATGAGAATACTACGCCCTTTTAGGGTTTAGTTTACTGTGCCTCTGTCTAGTAGTGACACAGATATGACCCCCGGGGTAAACCTACGATCTCCCATCCACTCGTCAAGACTTCTCTTGAATAGAGTCAGTGAGGGGATCTGCCTAACATGGATTGGGATTCTGTTCCAGAGTGTAGGGAGCCTCTGGGTTATGAATCTGTCCCTCCAGCACATCCTATTTATTTCTGTGTTGAGGTTTAAGTCTCTTGCTCTCGTGGCTCTGGTGGATTTGGATTTACTAAGGTGGAGCATGTCCATTAATTCCGGATTGGACATGGCCTTGTATGTCAGGCACAGATCACCTCTGAGTAGGCGGTATGCGACTGAATAGAGCTGGAGTTTTTCAGTCGGGCAGCATATGACATATGTTTAAGACCCTTTATCCTCTTGGTGAGGAACTTTTGGGGTCTTTCCAACTGCTGCAGGTGACGGGTAAGATACATCCCAAATGGGGCATTGTACTCAATCATTGGCCTGATAAGAGAAGAGTACAGGAGCACAATGACCTCTCTTGATCTAGATGTGAAACCCTTCATGATAAGGTGTGCAATATAGAAGGTCTTCCTAACCACTTTGGCAATGTGAGTGTCAAATGAGAGGTTACTGTCAACCTGGGTCCCAAGGTCCCTGATTACCTCTTCCAGATTTAATGGATTACCACCTATGTGGTAATTTGTGGGTACCTTGTTTTTCCCAAAGGGTATGACTATACATTTTTTGGCATTCAGCTTAAGGCCATGGCTCTGGCACCAATTATCCATTTCTATGAGGCCTCTCTGAAGGATGTTTGTGTCCGCTGGAGTATCAATTACGGCACCCAGTTTGCAGTCATCTGCGAACTTTGTCAGCCACAATCCTCCTATGTTTGCCTGTACCTCGGAAAAATAAATGCCGAACAAGAGGGGTCCCAGGACTGAGCCCTGTGGGACACCGCTTGTGACTGGCTTAGAGTCTGACATAGCTCCAGCAACTCTGACCCTGTGGGTTCTGTCCTTGAGCCAGTTTGCAACCCATCTTGTGACATATGGGTTTACATTTAAGCTGGTGAGTTTGTCTATGATGCCCGAGTGGGGTATTGTGTCAAAGGCTTTTGCAAGGTCAAGGTAGGCTGTGTGAACTGCTTTACCCTCATCAATGGCCTTAGTGACTGTTTCAAAAAAGTCAATCAAGTTCAAAAGGCAGGATCTGCCTTTGACAAAGCCAAATTGGGTAGGATCCAATGTCTGTAGATCCCCAATGTCTTTGTTTATGAGTTCCATAATGATCCTCTCCATAGCTTTGCAGACCAGACTCGTCAAGCTTATGGGGCGGTAATTTCCAGGGTCCGTAGAAGCACCGCCTTTGTGAAGTGGTACCACTGTCGCCATACGCCACTCTTTGGGTACGTATCCTGTAGTAAGGCTAAGATTAAACAGCAGCCTTATGTGTGGGTTTAGTTCCTCTTGGAGTTCATGTAGCACACAGCCCGGGACACCGTCCGGTCCCATTGATGCTGTGTTTTTAGCTTTAGAGAGGGCAGCTCTCACCTGGGCATTTGAGATATTAGGGAGGCTACACTCTGCTGGGATAGTTATTTCTCCTTTTGGGGGGGGGGGGAGAAATTTGCACTGAACCTGTCTGCCAGAATGTTGGCAATGTCAGTGGGTTCAGTGTATTTTGTATCATTTTGGACTAACTCTGAGCATATCTGGGAGTTTCCACCCAGGTTTCTAACATAGCTAAAGAAGGCCTTGTGATTGTCTTTTGTGTCTTTTGCGATTTTTCTCTCAAAGTTGGCCTTGGATGATTTTATGAGTGAACGTAGTTTTTTGCTAGTACTGATCAGAGATGCCTTCCCTTTTAGGGATTTTGCTCTGTCATGTAGTAGCTTCCTCCTCCTGTTGTAGAGTTTGTTTATGGCTGGGGTCCACCAGACTGGGCGCCTGCCTTTGGGGGAATGGGTCTTGGTTTTATTTGGGATTGCATGATCCATGCATTCTTGAAGGTGCCCGTAGAAGGCATTTGCAAATAATTCAGCAGTGTGGGTTGTGGTTTCCACTAGCCCAGGTGCCTTGAAGGATACCATTTCAGTCTTAAGAAGTGTGAAGTTGGCTTTTGAGAAGTTCTTCACTGTGGTCTTTTGTGCAGGGGGTGGGGGCGGGATGTGGATTTCCAGTGAGATTAATTTATGGTCTGATCTTACCAGAGAGGGATATACTTCCGGTGTGGAGCATTTTGTCCCCATGTTTGTGATGATCAGGTCTAGTATATTGTCTCCTCTTGTTGGAGTGGTGACCAGTTGTTCCATTGCATTTGAGTTTATGAATTCTAGGAACCTTTGGGCTAGGGTAAGGGGCTTGAGTAATGTTCCCAGTCTATGTTTAGGTAGTTGAAGTCTCCCAATATAATGGTATTTGGAGAGACATTCATACTCTCTAGTGTCTTCAGGAAGGCTGTGTGGGGTTCTTGAGTTTGGGAGGGTGGTCTGTAACATGCTACAAACTGTAAGGCAGTTTTGCCTATGTTTAGTTGCACCTGGATGGTCTCCGATGCTTCGTGCGTTGCCACTAACCTGGAGGTGTGGGTATCTTTGATGAATATGGATACTCCCCCTCCTTTTGTGGTTCGGTCCAAGTTTTGGGGCCGGAAAGCATGATATGAGGTAAAACCTGATAGTGCTGGGGTGCTCTCAGGAGCCTTGAACCTCGCATGTGGATTTATTAGACAATTTTTCTGAAAGAATTGTCAATGCTGAGTCTGTGGACGAATGTGATAACATTCAAAACGCCAGTACTAATCAATTGATTTATGATATTAACAATAGTCCAGTGGACAATTTGTTAAATTTAAGTGTATATGATAATGACAACTTATTTATGGTGAATGGTTGTTCAGAATATAGTACAGACACTAATAAGTATATTGGCTGTAACTCATATGGTGACTATCATACGGGTGGTATAATAACACCTGATAGTAAATATAGTGAAACTTTCAATTGTGATGAGAATAATGAAATAAGTCTGTTAGTGGAATTACTAGTGAATCAAATGGAAAGTGCATCTGAATTTAATGTATTGAGTGACCCAAAAGTGATTTGTAACACTTATGATGATTTTAAGGTATACAGTTACACCAAGTATGTTTTTGATGTTGAACATTCAAATTTATTGTCAAAAGGTTTCACATTTGTTCCCTGTCAGAAAGGTAATATTACAGAAATGTTAACTGATCGTAAGACTTTTACTCAGAAAATGAATCTTAGAATGTGGCTTTCTGATAGTACAGTAGACAAATAGGACAAAGTATTGAAAAAACCTAGTCTATTTAATCCAGTTATGAATCAGACTGTAGCCTTATTTGAAAAGGCATGTGAAATGGACATCAGGGAACACATGAATAGGTATTATAAAAGTGGGTATTCTAATTTAACTGATGATGAGGTTGTTTTATTGAATACATTAGTAAAAAACAAAGATATACGGATTATGAAACCCGATAAAGGGAATGGAATAGTAATAATTGAGAGGATGGATTACAATAATGCCATTATGAATATGTTGATGAGTGATAGCTATACAGAGAGTAGTATTAATGAAATTAACATTAGTCATCAAAAAATAGATTTGCTTTTAGATAATATGCTATATCAAGGACAGCTTAATGAAATAGAATATGAATATTTAAAAAATCCTTTTCCAGTAGTAAGTAGTATGTTTGGGGTTCCAAAACTACATAAAGGTCTTAATAACATTCAATTTAGACTGATAGTGAATGGGAAAAGAAGCAAAACATACTTTATTAGTCGATTTTTAGATCAACATATGCAAAAGGGTCTTAAAGTATTTGAATACATAACTAAGGATTTGTGGAGCTTCTTGGACAAAATAAGAGGGTTAAACATTAATGATGATACTATGTTTTTGACTATTGATGTATGTAATTTATTCACTGACATTCCTCATAATATAGGGTTGGTTTGGTAAGAAACTCAATTAAATAAAACTAAGCTGTTTGATCAGGATCAAGTGAATGTTTTTATAACACTCATGGAGGTTGTTTTACGAAACAATTATATTTATTTTGATGGTAATTTTTTTAAACACAAACCAAAAGCAAAGTAACCAGACTTCCGAGGAAAACAGTTATAGCTCCACAATCCACAGACCACACCAACTAGTTGTGTACGATGTTCTTAACGCAAAATAAGTTTATTCTTCCACAGTATAACAAAGCGTTTCCGTACAGTATAGACCTTAGATAAATATACCAATGCTCAATTAAATATTGAGTTAGGGTACATTAGGGACATGCATCAAGTCATATTTTTATGGCCCTAAATGTATCTAGTTTCAACTAATTTGAATTTACGACATAAATATATTTTTTATATTTTCTACCTTTATACACTATGGTAATAATTTCTATACTTTCATATCTAAGACGAGGTAATAGCATAGGAATGAGGCTGACTGACGTACAGTCACTTACTTTAAGATCATATTACATATTGTAGAAGTAACAATTTTATGTATACGGTAGGAAATTTAAGCTTCTGTGTATGAAGCTACTTTTTAAATGGAGGGAGTTGTATGAACTGATAGGACAGTTTTCTTTTTAAATTTTTTTAAATTTGTATGTTTAAGATATTTTTATAAAGGATGTATGTGCATATAAAATCTTACGGTAAGGAAATGACGTGTATTTTACATAGAGCATGTCCGACTTGTATTGTATAAAGAGCGCCAACATTTGAAAAAGTTTTAATGTTTCTCTGAAGAAGCTATTCTATTTTGACTGGCGAAAACGCTTTGTTATACTGTGGAAGAATAAACTTATTTTGCGTTAAGAACATCGTACACAACTAGTTGGTGTGGTCTGTGGATTGTGGAGCTATAACAATTTTTTTAAACAAGTAATAGGAGTAGTTATGGGGCAGCATGTGCCCCCATATATGCAAATTATATCATGGCATATTGGGAACAGGAATATGTTTTCACATCCATCTACAAAGATTACATTGCATGATATATACACTATTTGGATGATATTTTTATTGTATGGGAGGGTGGTTGTGAAACACTTGATGCATTTATTAGCTATATTAATAATACTGTTGATTTTTTAAAATTTACACATAATTTTAGCAAGGATAATATTTCATATTTGGATGTTAATTTAACTATTGATAGGGTCAAAAATCGTTTCAGGTCTTACATTTTTAGAAAAAGCACATTTTCCAGTTCATATTTGGATTTTTATAGCGGGCACCCCTACCATCAAAAAAGAGCCATTGTAAAAGGGCAAGCGGTAAGGGCAGCGAGAATGGCGAGCGATAGTGATGCATTTATACAGGAGTTCGATTTTATGATCACTATGTTTAAGAAATGGGGTTACCCAGATGAATTGTGTAATAATATTAAAAAAGAAGTTGTACATAAAAGGAAGATAGGTCTTTATCAGGCTATATTTAATAACAATCAAGGTACTAAATTAAAAAATGATGTAAATACTGAGAATTTGATATTTGTTATCACATACAATCAAGATGTTGAATGGTTTATAGCGATGGTTGAGAAAAAAATGGGGTTTTTTGTTATTAGATAAACATGTATATACAAAACTGGGGGGTCCCTAAGTTTGTTTTTCGCAAAGATCAAACCTTCAAACAAATCTTACAGAGAGAGTCAGAGCTTAAAATAGACATTGTAGGAAGAGAATTTGGAAACTTTAAATGTGGAAGGTGTAGTACATGTAAGTTTATTATGGTCACAAAGGATTGTATAAAAGTAAAACATACAATGGTTCACCTTTCAGGACATTTTAATTGTTACACAAAAAATGTTGTCTATATTGCACAATGCCAAAAATGTACCACCTTTTATGTGGGAAAAACATCTAGACATGTTAGAGGGAGAATTAGGGAACATGTATTGGATATAAAACATGGAAAAGCCACTAGTGCATTGGCTGGACATATTTTAGGCAATGTAGACCATGAATTCAAGTTTTGTATTATTCAGCAGGTGAAAAAAGGCTTACAAAGCAAGCTATTAGATGTTCACCTTGATGTATGTGAATTAATGTGGCAGTTAAGGTTAAACGCTCAAAGTAGTCCTGGTATTAATGAATACATTAGTATAGTCCCTATTTTAAAGTTAAGGCATATTTTAGGATGAATTTTATTGTGTACATTTATGTATTATTTATTGATTCAACATCTTAAATAGGCATATATTTTTTAAAAATTAGTGTATATAATGTATTAGGATACTGTACCCAGTATGGTTAAAAGCATTTAGGCCTGATGTGATTTGCATAGCAGTGCAAAATTAATTATGATATAAGTATTTACATATATATATATATATATATATATATATATATATATATATATATATATATATATATAGATAGATAGATATTTTTTACATATATTATACTTGTGGATTCAATTCATTCAGCATATACAAACTAAGTTTGTATGGTTTTATGTTCTCATGTTTTTATATTTTTTATTCAATGTGATGCAGTGTGGCTCCTTTTAGTTAATTGTAATTGATAATTGTTCAATTTAGTAATTATCAAATTATGACATAAATTAATGATGTATAGTGGGTTATTTAAATGTGAACTGCATTTCATTCATTGTTCTGAAGAAGTCTTCATTACAAGGACGAAACCTGGGTTAACGTGTGTTTTATGTTCTGGATGCTGCTAATAAAATTGTCTGGTTGACTCACATTGTCCGTGATAGTTTTGTTGGCAATATCAGTTGGTTCTGTATATTTATTGCCATTGTGCTCTAACTCAGAGCAGATCTGAGTGTTGCCATTGAGATTCTTGACATAGCTATAGAATGCTTTGTGGTTGTCTTTAGAATCAGTGGCGATTTTGTTTTTGTAACTAACTTTGGAAGATTTTATGAGGGATCTCAGCTTCTTACTGAGGCTGACCACAGAGGTCCTCCAATCATGGGATTTTACTCTTTTTTGCAACAGTTTCTTTCTTCTGTTGTAGAGTTTGTTTATGGCAGGGGACCACCAGATTGGCTTCCTTTTTTTGGAGGATAGCATCTTGGTTCTGTTAGGGATTGCATGATCCATGCACTCGTGTAAGTGCTTATAAAGTGCAATTGTACAGGATTCAGCAGTTGTACCTCTATTGTCCGTTAGCATGGGTGTCGTGAAGTTTGCCATTTCTGTCTTAAGAAGCGTGAAGTTGACTTTGGAGACATTTTTTAAGGTGGTTTCCCTAATGGGGGGTGGGGTGGGATGTGGATGTCTAGGGTGATTTGCTTGTGGTCAGATCTGAACAACGAGGACTTGACCTATGGTGTGGAACACCGGTTGCCCATATTAGTAATGACCAGGTCTAGGATATTGCTACCCCTGGTGGGGGTGTGGATAAGTTGATCCAAGGCATTGGAATTTATGAATTCCAGAAAACATTGAGCACAAGAGTTGGTACATGAGTAGTGTTCCCAGTTAATGGTGAGGTAGTTGAAATCACCCATTACTAGGGTGTTAGGTTGTACCCTAATATTTTCCAGTGTATCAAGAAATGAGGAGTTGGGAATCCTGGGGCATGGTGGGGGATCTGTAGCAAGCTACAATTTGGATTACGGTCTTGCCCAGAGTTAGTTGCACTTGGATAATCTTGGATGCACTATGCTAAGCAACTAGCCTGGAGGTGTGGATATCCTTAATGAATATGGACACACCTCCACCTTTAGTGCTTCGGTCCAGGTTAGGTCACCGAAAGGTGTGGTATGAATTATAGCCTGGTAATATAGGGGTCCTCTCTGGAGCCTTGAATCAGGTCTCTGTCACTGCAAAGATGTCGATGTTCTCCATTTTAAGGAGTGCCTCGAGTGAGTGCATTTTGCGGTTTAGACTTCTAGCATTAAGTAGCATTACCCTCAGATTTTGCTTCAAGTGATGCAGTGGCTTTCTTGTTTTCCGTCAAGCCCCATTTTATGGATGGCCGGGTAAATGGAGGGAGCATCCCGCGCAAAAAAGGGCAAAAAAAATTAAAAACTGAGAAAACTTTTCATAACTGTATATCGGCCGGGCCGGGACCGGTTTTCAACGACCGCCACCCGTACTGAACACCAACAGTTAACATGAAATTGGGCTGGCTAGTTAATGGTCAGAAGGAGAGGAGGGGAGGCGCCCAAAGAAGAAGAGGGGTGGAGGAAGAGAGGGAGGGGGAGTAGGTTTAGGTGTTAGAATGAGGGTAGTAGAACTGTATGGAAAGGGAAGAGAGCTAGCTGATATGGAGGAGAGAAGGAAGGTTGGAAAGGTTGAAGAGACCAGATGGAAGGGAAACAAGGCCAAGGGAGTTTAGGAAGGTGTTCAAACAGGTTTGTCTTTTATGTTGGTGTGGATGGCAGGATGGTAGGGGTAGGGTTATACTAAAGGAAACCAAGAGTGTTTTAGATGTTTGTGAAGTGAAGAAGAGAGCGATTGTTATGAAGCTGAAATTGATGGTGATGTAATGAATGTTGTTAGTTATGCTCCTAGCTCCTCAAGTTGGGTGCGATGGAAGAAAGAGAAAATTTTGGAGGAGTTGGATGAAGTTGTGGTGTGTACCCAGGGTGAGAGAAGAGACTATTGAGCGGGAGCGACTTTTAATGGTGGTGAAGACATCTGGACAGAGGGAAGAGGGGAAGAAACCCTGGTGGTGGACAGAGGAGGAGAGCAGGGAGAAGAAGAGGAAGGGGAAGAAGAGATGGTGAGAAAGTAAAGAGAGTAAGAAATGGAGAAGAGTTGGCAAGAGATGAAAAATAGAGAAGATAAGGAGAGGGCAAAAGGCAAGTGATATAAAGAGGGGGAGAGCTGGGTACCCGATTAGCTAAACAGAGGACAGGGAAATCTAGAAAGGGAAAAGGACAGAGCTGGGAAAGATAGAGAAAGAAATGAGATGAAGGAAGAGTGAGGAGAGATAGTGAGGAGAGGAGAGAAGAGAAGAGAAGAGAGTGAAGAGGATGAGAAGAGGATGAGAGAATGAGAAGGAATGAAGGAAATGAGAGAGAGAAGGTGATGAGGAAATGAAGGAGAGTGAAGAGGAACAAGGAAGGGAGAGCAAGAAAGAAATGAAGAAGAATGGAAAGGCTGGCCCAGATGATATGATATGAGAATGCAGGAGGGGAGAGGGAGGATGCAGGTGTGGAATAATTTAATGGAATTGATTAAGGAGGAGGCCTGAGGAGTGGAGAGGAGGAAAAGTGAGAAAAGTGTTTTATTTTTAGTTTAAGAATAGATGTGCAGAGCTGCAGTAAACTATAGAGGATAAAACTGAAAATCACAGCCAGTTAGTGGGGAAAAGAGTGGAAGCAAGGTTAAGAAGGGAGGTGATGATTATGATCAGCAGTATGGTTTCATGCTAGGAAAGTGGACTCACAGATGCAGATGTTTGCCTGGAGAGTGTTGATGGAGAAATACAGAGAAGAAGAAGGTCCCTGTGTGGTGATGGACAGGTTGACAGATGAGATCAGAGAGAGCCCCCGTGGACTGTGATGTTTGCAGGCCGAAAGAGAATGATGACCCTCAGATTTTGCTTGCTTGTACCTATTATGGTGGTGAATTTGTCATTTGAATCTTGCCTAAAAAAGGCACTATAGGGGTGGCAAGTGCTTTAGCCAGTATCAGGAATCCCAAGGATGACAGGTGCAGGCCATCTCTGGCAAAGCATCATAGTTTGTCGATTATGTCATCCCAGGCAGACAGATACTGGATCCCCTTAGAATGACACCAGAAGCTTAGCCAATTGTTGAAGTCAATCATTTTGTCCTTGTACTGTGGTATCATTCTGGGTGATGGCAGGATGCTACTCAGGGCTAGGGTCATACCTGCCTGGGCTAAAAGATTGCACAGTTCCTCCAAGTCTCTTTTCATGTAGTCCAGGAAGGTACGTTTCACATCATTCACACCAGCATGGACAATGACAGAGTCATATTTGTACTTGTTGTGGAGTGACCTGAGTGCATGCATTATGTGACGGATCATGGCACCTGACAGGCAGCTGACAGGAACTTTCTCCTTGTTTAGCCTGGTGAGTGAAACATCAGTGTGTCTGACTATAGAGTCACCTAGGACTAGAGTGTTAGGTACATTGTTATGCCTTATGGGCTGTGGCTGAGTGGCACACTGAGTTTGTGGGCTATGTGTCACTGGACCCTACCCAGTTCAGCTTTGTTAAAAGCAGATCATGCCTCCTAAACCTGGTGGACTTCTTTGAGACAGTTACCAAGGCTATAGAGGAGGGAAAGCTGGTACACACAGCTTACCTAGACCTCACAAAGGGCTTTGACACCATTCCCCATTCTAGTATTATAGACAAGCTCACCAACCTGAACATAAACCCCTACATTACAAGATAGGTTGCCAACTGGCTCACGGACAGAACCCACATGGTGAGAGTTATGGGAGTTAGGTCCGACTCTAAACCGGTTACAAGTGGCGTTCCCCAGGGCTCAGTCCTAGGACCCCTCCTGTTCAGCATATACTTCTCAGAGGTGCAGGCAAGCAAAGGAGGACTATGGCTGACTACGTTCACAGACGACTGCAAACTAGGTGCTATAATTGACTCTCCGGCTGACACAGACATCCTCTAAAAGGGTCTCACTGAGATGGATACCTGGTGTCAAAATCATGGCTTCAAGCAAAATGCCAAAAAGTTCATAGTCATCCCCTTTGGAAAAAACAAAGTACCCACAAACTACCACATAGGTGGTAGTCCCTTAAATACGGAAAACATAATAAGGGATCTGGGGACCCAAGTAGATAGTAATCTCTCCTTTGATAATAACATTGCCAAAGTGGTTAGAAAATCCTTCTATGTGGCCCATCTAATCACAAAAGGGTTCGCATCCAGATCAAAAGAGGTCATTGTGCCCCTCTACTCATTACTCATCAGACCCATCATAGAGTACAATGCCCCATTTGGGATGTACCTTACAAGACACCTGCAACAGCTGGAAAGACCACAGAAGTACCTCACCAAGAGGATCACTGGCCTCAAACAGATGGCTTATGCAGCTCGACTGAAGATATTCCAGCTGTACTCAGTTGCATACCGCCTACTCAGAGGTGATCTCTGCCTGACATACAAGGCCATGTCCAACCCAAAATTGATGGACATGCTCCACCTAAAGAAAACCTTATCCCCTCGAGCCACATGCTCTAGGGAGCTAAACCTCACCACAACAATAAACAGGATGTGCTGGAGGGATAGATTCCTGTCCCAGAGACTTCCCATGCTTTGGAACATGATTCCAATCTACATTAGGCAGAGCTCCTCGCTAACACTCTTCAAGAGAAACCTTGACGAGTGGATGGGAAACAGAAAGTTTACCCCAGGGATCACTTCAATGGCTCTGCTGGACAGAGGCACAAGGAACTAATCTAAGGGGGTGGCGAAAGCCAACACATTCTGGCTAGGCTTATAAATGCCTTTGGGCAGATAGCTTAGTACCTACCTATGAACCTATGAAATATGTGCCCTTTTCCCCACTGTAATGCAATCCTGGAGTTAGTATATATATATATATATATATATATATATATATATATATATATGTGTATAGTTGGGGGTGTGGGGTCACAGCCCCCCACATTGGGGGGTGTGGAGGAGTAGCCCTGAGCTTCTTTTGGTTTTATATTGTTAGCTTTCAGTGAAATGAGATTCATAAATATAAAAGCTAAGTAGGTGGTGGGGCTACAACCCCCACAACCCCTAAATTCCCCCCACACCCCCCAACTATATATACCAACTTCAGGGTTGCACGACATTGGGGAGGGGGACAAATCCCAGTTTTATGCCTTGAATACTGTTTTTTGATCAAATGAACTTTCGATCAAATGGGTTTTGATCAAATGGTCTTTCGATCATATGAAGTAGACTCATATATATATATATATATATATATATATATATATATATATATATATATATATATATATATATATATATATATACACACACACACACACACACACACACACACACACACACATACATATAGTTTAATAGTTCATTGTCACCTGCATATAGGTCAATTGACCAATCAGATTGCAGCCTTCATTTTAAATTGATGTACTCTAGAACCCATCCAATATTCACAAATATAAAGTGGGACTCTCTTGCACAAATAAAACATAGACCGTGTTAAGTAACCTGTTGTTGAGGCTATCCTGAACTCATCTATTTTGTAAGTGTAACCTGCTCCTCTAGTACCCTTATTTGAATTCAGATTTAATAAAACATGATATTCTTTTTCTTTACATAACCCATGATAAGCCAGTCATAATTTTCCCCTCAGGTACCTATGACTAATGGTATAAAGACCCTAGCTATTTAACCTTGACTAATTCAACATATCTCTACATCCATTGATTCTTCTAGTAAATCTTCAATTTATACTCTACAATTCTAGCAGATCTCCCTTATTACATATACAAAACAAGATATTATACTCTATAATAGGGTGGACATAGGGTGTAAACAGTCTTACTAGAAATTCTTTAGTACCTGAAGAGAAGTTCTTAAGAATTAAGCCAGATACTTTCAACACTTTGGCTTTAACAAAACCACAAGACAAGTCTAACCAAGAACCAAGAACAAGAACAGGAAACCTCACACTTTTATTCACAAACTTGAGTGGTTTCATCCAGGTATCACAGACTTCATCAGAATAAAACAACCATCGCAAAACTTGTGCCCCCCATCTTTGCAAACATTGTTCTAGCCCAATGGGAGAAAACTTATATTTTCACATCAGGTTTTAAAGAAGAGTGGAATATGTATGGTAGAGTTTTAGATGATATAGTAATTTTTTGGAAAGGAAGTGAGTCGAGATTATTGGAATTTTACGATTATTTGAATAATTGTACAACGTTCTTAAAGTTTACTATGAATATGGATTATGAGAAAGTTAATTTCTTGATGTCACTATTCTTTTTTTTTTCAAATATAATTTTTATTACAATTTTTCCATATTTCTTTAACTGCAATGAAACAGTACAACACAAGTTGAAGATATACATATTAAATGATTACATACAATTGTAAATACATAATGCATAGATATCACAAGGCATATGTGATGACTGACTTTGATGTTTTAATAAGAGTTAAGCATGCCCAGCAATGCTAAATATGAACTTATATTTCAAACAAATTGTCTAACAACTGGTCGTTAAATTTGACAGTATAATGTTAAGCATTGTTATTTTCTCAGGAAAAGAAATAAAACCATATATCTGAGCCTAACAGGCAACTATTTACAAATATTTACACTGGATTGTCACTATTACTATTCTTAAGGATAGGACCAATAAGAAATGTGTGTCTATATTATATAGGAAACTAACATACTCAAACACTCTGTTACACTTCAGTAGTTGCCATCCCTTACATCAAAAGAAGGCTCTGGTTAAGGGCCAGTATGTTCGGTTACCCAGAATGGTGTCTGATAATTTATTTTTTCAACAATGTGACATCGTGAAGGGTATGTTAGGAAGAAGAGGTTACCCAGAGATATTTGTAGACAAGGTTCTTTGGGAAGTAAAAATAAAAAGAAGTGATGGTATTTATGTACCAGTTATCGGCACCTTTCTGGCTAGTACTCAATTAAGTAATGTGTCTGACAATAAAGTTAAAGATTGTAGGAATAGGTCATGTGTTGTACCATTCAATATTTTATTCCATCAGTGGTATAATAAGGAGAAACTGTGATCTTTTTAGAAGTGACCCAGATTATATAAAAACTGTTGGAGAAAAAGTAAATGTGTATAAAAAAGAAAGTAGCTTCAAGCAGTTGCTTGAAAGGGCGAAGAATAATTGAAACCACAAAGGTGGAAAAATGTTGGTGTGGAGCATGTGCCCAATGTTGTAATATTTTGGTATGTAAGAAAATAAATTTTGGGGGCATTTTGTGGTAAATGTCCCCGGAAAGTTCTACTGTTATTCTAAAGGAGTGGTATATGCTGCTGTATGTCAGACATGCGATTTTTTTTCTATATAGGAAAAACTGTAAGGGCCCTTAAAGACCGAATATATCAGCATTTCTATGGCATCAGAAAAATGGACACTAAAAATGCATTATTCAGACATATTTGTGAAAATAAACACCATGTATTTAAATTCTGTATTATCGACAAAAGTGATTTGGGTACCAGTGGGGACCTGAATCAGATTATCTAGAATATTTGGAATTACAGTGGATTTTATGAAGTAATGCTGTAACATACCCAAGTCTTAATAACCATGTTTCTTTAAGTAGTTTCTTAAGATTAAAAGCTTGCTATATGTTTTAGTTATGCATCAGTAGTGCAAGAGTTAAATGTAACTTGGTGGGAAACTATTAAACAGTGTGACTTTTTAATTAGTGAGGTTTTGTGATAGGTTATTCTGAATGTGTGGGGTTGTATGTTTTAAGTTTTGTAATATTTAAACAAGTTTTGAGATGGTTGTTTTATTCTGATGAAGTCCATGATACCTGGACGAAAGTGCTCAAGTTTGTGAATAAAAGTGTGAAGCTATGAGGTTTCCTGTTCTTGACTTTGACTTTAACGTTTTGAGTATTAGATCTAAATTTAAGTTTATTACTAACAATAATTCCTAAGTCCTTATATTCTAACTGGTTTTGCAACCTAAAGAGTTCCAAATTTATTCTTAAGTCTACCATACATCTCCCAAAATAGATGAATGCACACTTATCCTTGTTAACGCTCAGCCCAATTTGATTAAAGCTTGAATACAAATTATTCAAATCATCTGGACTGGTGACAATAAATCCAATTTTAATACACACACACACACACACACACACACACACACACACACACACACGCACACACACACACACACACACACACACACACACACACACACACACACACACACACACACATGGAAACATAACCTTCCATTGAAACGACAATTAGTCCATTCTACAATGATTGACACCTAATTGTTGAAAATCAAAGCAACCACATCCACAAAGGATTGAAAAAAAACACATTCTTTACAGGGGGAAAGTCCTCTGTACCTCACACTCCCTGCTTATTATATATACTAACTCTGAGATCACACTACAGGGGGGAAGGGACAAATTCCCAGATTCACATTGTACTGTGATCTTGTACTGGCAAAGCCAGTATATTTTGATCACCTGATATTTGTTCAGCTGAACCAGTTCTGCCAGATGTCATTGAGATTCCATTTCGACAGAAAGCAGTGTTCCCATATACACTCACACATATCTATATCTATATGTGTATCTATAGCTGTAGCCATATCTATATATCTATGATTTACCTTCAATTGGTTAACTAACACAAATGTCAACATCCAGAAGGCAAGTCACTCTACATCAAAAATGGAAACGTCTATTCCTAGTACTCATGGCGAGGAAGAACCTCAGTGCATGCAACTTTAAAAAATTGTTTATACACACAGACACACACACACTCAAGACATATGTGAGTCTGTGTTAATACATCTCCAGAAGCAATGACTGCAAGAGAAGCAATCAAACACGTCTAAATAAAGTTCAAAACTAACGTATTGCTACTAAGCATGTCGAACACACAGACCACAGTCATTTAAACAGCAACACACACAAACACACACTTAAAAGACAGATTATCTCCTGCTTTTTGCAACAGGGCAAGCCCACCCACTGCCCCCCCCCCCACCTGCCAATCATATATTTATCTATATCTATATCTATCTATCTATCTATATATATATATATATATATATATATATATATATATATATATATATATGTGTGTGTGTGTGTGTGTGTGTGTGCGTGTATGCGTGTGTGTGTGTGTGTCAATTCTGGCATCAGAAGATTATTTATCCTTGTTATACCTTGATCTCATAACAACTATCTCAGCCAGAACAATACAGAAATATACAGGGACTGTTGACACCTTCTATTAAACAGTAAGTTTGAATATTCAAATACACTCTTTGCTAGATCAGGAAATATCTGAGCACATTCAATTAGCTGTGTCCTTGATCATGTAAACAGTACATAAACACACACACAACACGCACACACACACACACACACACACACACACACACACACACACACACACACACACACACAACAAAAGTGTGCATGCACACACTTGACATATGTATCATATATGCAGTAGTCATAAAATAGTTCTATCACCTTTGATATAAAATACCTAAACAGTTAGAGTAAAACAGACCTCTCACATACACAATATATTTATTGTAACTGACCTGTTATGTTTCCTACATCTGTAACTTTAAAACCAAATGGAGGCAAGTGTTGAGATAAATGTTTTTTTTTATTATTATTATGCCATTTATGCCATTGTGCCTGCTTACCATCAAGACTCATTACAACTCAACATTGTTCGTTCATTCCTGGTACACTGTCCTTGGGCAAAAACTGTCCAGGGGAGGGAGTCATCATTCAGACAGCCATGAGTATAGTTTGTGTTCTCATTAAGCATCCTGTTATTGAGGGTATTTTTAATGGCCAAACCATATTCTACCCCTGGGTGGAGAGATGTATGATTAGAGTTACCAAGAAGGCCCATAAAGCCTTTACTATAATTGAACCTTGAAGATTACCACCAAGCTGTGGGTTGGCAAGCCAAACATGCATCTCCAGGCTGAGTATTAATGTTCCAACCCCTTCTCCAGTTGTTTCCTTTATTTTATTTATTTATTTTACATTTGTTGACAGGAATTGTCCAACTGAGCTGAAGAGCCCTTTTTCACCAGAGGCCCGGGGAGAAAAGCTCCATCATATTATACAATTTTCATTATAAATTAGCATTAAACAGCAATGTTACAGGATTATTACAAGGCATTAAGTAGCAATACAATGTTATACAGTGTCAATAATCATGAATATAGCAAAGCTATTTCAAGATGTATAAAAAGAAATATGTCATTAAGATGAGCATAGTTACTGGGGTAAGTGGTTACAAAAACCCAGTTTTATCATAATGTAGTTGCATGAAGGCAAGACAATTAAAATAGAATGTTTCTCTGAGGCGATTTGCTTAATAGGTTTTAGAAGACAGTAGAAAGAGTAGTCAAGGAAGATTAGAGAGAGCTAGTGAGAAGAGTGAGTTAAGGGTAGAAAGTAGATTAAGGTATGGGAAGCAGGGGATGTTTAAGGAGGGAGAGTGCAGTGGCAGGACCAGTGACTTTTAAAGTGCTCTTTGGTGGCTTCTTAAATTGTTTAAGATGTGTAAGGGTCCTGATTTCTAGTGGGAGCCTCTTCCAGGCAATAGTGGGGTGATAGCTGTACATGTTGCGTCCAAATTTTGACTTAGGTTTGTAGATTTGCAGTAGGTCTTGGTTAGAGCTTCAGAGAAGTCTGGAGGGAGAATAATGGGAGATGAGAGGGGATAATGCTGGGCAGTAGGAAGGCTGGTATAGGATAGAATGGATGATCTGGAGCTGAGAGAGAAGGAGCTGGTGGGGTAATTCAAGCCAGTTTATGTGTTTTAGAGAGAGAGTGTGGGATTTGTAGGTTTGTTGGGCAGCAAATCTAGCTACCTTGCTGTAGGTAGATTTGAGTTTGGTCAGGAGTGCTGAGTTAAGATTTGTGAGAATTTGAGAATTGTACATTAGACTGGGTCGAAAGTAGGTAAGAGAGAGAGTAATCTTGGCTTCAGCGCTAAGGAATTTCTTGTTACGGTAAAGTAGCCCTAGTTTTGAATGAGTCTTTCTGATACAGTTATAAACATGCAAGTCAAATTTAAACTGATAGTCGATGGTTACACCTAAGAGCTTAGTGCTGGATTCTACCTGAATGGGAGTGTTATTAAGGGACTGTATGGAGAAGGAGGGTTTAATATTGTTGAACTTTTTAGGTAAGAAGAGTAACAGCTTTGTTTTTTAGGGTTAAGGATGACCTGGTTGTTGGAGAGCCATGTTTCAACCAAGTTAAAAGATGCCTGAGTAGCCGAGAAGAGCTTAGAGGGAGAGTTGGCTATGGTGATGACTGCAGAGTCATCTGCGTATTGCACTAAAGATAGCTGAGGACAGGAGGTATAGAGCTGATTAGTAAAGATATTAAAAAGTAAATGCCCGAGGATAGACCCTTGAGGTACACCCATTTTTACAGGGATAGGAGGGGAGAGTGCAGAGTGCCATCTCACTGATTGAGATCTGTCAGTAAGGTAACTGGAGAACCATGCAACAGTATCAGAGAAGTTGAGGTTATGCAGTTTGTGCAGCAGAAGAGAGTGAGAGACAGTGTCAAAAGCTGTTGAGAGGTCCAGAAATAGGCAAGAAATAAGTTTATGGTCATCCATGGCTATAGAGACAATGTTGAGGAAGGATAATAGAGCTGTAGTGGTGCTACGTTTGGGTCTGAAGCTGTGTTGAGTGGGTGTAAGCAGATTTTCCTGTATTACTTGTTTATGAATACATTTTTCTAGTACTTTAGAGAGAAGGGAGAGGATAGCGATAGGTCTAAAGTTGGAGATATCAGAGGAGCTACCTCCTTTGTGTATAGGTAGAGTGTAGCATTGTTTCCAAATGGAAGGGACTTTAGATTCAGTGATAGAGCAATTAATTAGGATAGATACAGAGAAAGCAAGACATGCAGCTACTAGTATAAGAAAAGTGGAAGGGATATTGTCAGCTGACGCTGAGCATTGTTTTCATTTAGAGAGTAGAGTTTTGATGTAGCTTGTAGGTACAGGTTTGAGGGAAAAGGTATTTGAGGAGATAGTATTAGGAGTAGGTTCAGAAAAGTTGGAGATGTTAGTAGTAGAGAAGTTTGGGTTAGGGTTCAGTAGCTTAGATATTGAATCGATAAAACAGATATTGATGATAGTAGCAGTTTCTTCAGATGTCTTGTTTGGGCATTGATTGGGGGAGCTAAGATTACCGGGATGTAATATTTGGTTAATAGAGTTCCAGAATTCTTTAGGATTAGATTTTAGGGCGGTGGGAGGTTTGTTATAGAAGTCCATTTTATCTTTGTTTATGTATTTTTTGTCAGATTTCTGAGTTCTTTACTTTTTTGCAAGTCTGCAGGGTGCTTAGTTTGTGTCCATTTTTTTCCATAATTTGTCTCTAGTTATCATAAGGGTACGAGTCGCTTTTGAAAGCCACGGAGATATGGTGGACTTAATTCAGACTTTACGAGGGGGAGCAAGTGAATCTAAGATGCTAACAAAGGTGGAGTTGAAAGGTAGGACTGCTTCTTCTAGTGGGAGTTGGGTAAAGAGTTTCCAGCTTACTTTAGAGAGGAGGGCATTAAAGGTTTCTGGATGGAAGTTAGAGAGTTTGTGACAAGTGATAAATCTAGGAGGTTTTGAGAAGTGGAGAGTGAACCTAAGCACTTTTATAGGGGAGTGATCACTTGGGGTGTTTGGTAGGGTTTCATGGTTATGATATTTGGAAGGATTAGATACAAGCACCCAATCAATAAGAGTACTAGATGTGTGAGAGTTGTTTGTATGAGTAGGTTGGGAGATTAGCTGTGTAAATCCATATAAATTAATATGAGTGTTAGAGTTTGGATTACTGAGAGTTAACCAGTTAATGTCGACATCCCCAAGGAGGATAGTTTCATTGGGAATGTGTTGAGAAATGTATGAAAGAATATTTTCGAGCAGAGGAATGTTGTCTCCTGGAGGAATATGGATGGCTGCTACTGTGATAGTGGTGTGGTCATTGATTTTAAGGTTAGCTGTAAGTAGTTCAGCAGGAGAAATGGATGGGATAGGTTTCATAATACTTGTAATGGTGAGGTGGTTGGAGTAGAGGATGGCTATGCCACACCCTTTTTTTTTTGGCAATCTATGCCGAGTATATTATAATCAGGGGGGGAGAATGTCTTTAACAGAGGTTTGGGGTTTTAGCCAAGTCTCTGTTAGGGTGATGACATCAGGGGTGTGGAAGGCTATCCAGGCATGGATTTCACTAACTTTGTTTAGAACAATAATACTACTCATGCATTACATAATCAGCTGTGCCCCCCCCCCCCATTTGGCATAACCATTCTCCCCTGCCAGCGCTGACATTCACCTGAAGTGCTGATCGATCCTTGGTCTCCTAGACCACAGTCTGGACTTTATCACTGTACACTACTAGAAATGGTTTGCTGAGACAAAACATGTTACAAGCTAAATTATGTATCAAGTAAATTAGAGATTAGTGAGGTTGGGGTGTGGTCTAAATGGAGACAATCTGAAACGTCGTGTTTCCCAGCTTCTATCACTTATACTTGGCACTTTAGGGACATGAATTATCTGTCAGTCTAAGAAGCTGTGTTGATTGGTTAGCCAGTATGCCAGTTCAAAGCTGTAGCCCCTATACTATAATGCCATGACAAATTTATTTATTTATTTGACATTTGTTGACCGGGTTAATCCATCTGAGCTTGCACCTTTTCTCAGCGGAGGCCCAGGGAGAAAAGCTCCACAGTACAAATTATACAAGTATAAGAATCAGAGGACAAATTTTGCAAGTAAAAAATTCACAGTTCTAAACAGTGATTCACAGCTCCACATTACAAAATATATAAATATAAAATTCAAAGAACAAGTTGTACAGGAGAGAGAATCTTAGTACAGAATAACATATTCACAGTACAGATTATGCTAGTGTAAAATTAAGACAGATGAGCAAATGTAGCGCAAGAAGAAATGTCAATGAGAGAGGGATTACAAGTTAGGAGCGAGTCGAAAAGAGCATTTGGTCCGAGGAAGGTAGCAAAGATGCAGAAGAATTGTTGCTGGTGGTTTAGTATGAGAGACATAGAAGTTATTTTGACAAGTAGTGTGAGGGAAGAAACAGGTACAGGAGGGAAGAGGGAAATTAGTGTCAGATTACTGGGGGCAGTAAATTACAGAAGTATAGGGGTGGTAGAAGAATAACGTGTTGGTATACAGGAAGTTAGTATCAGGTTTCTGGGAACAGTAAATTAGAGGGGCATAAAGAGCAGTAATAGAATATTGTAGGGTAAACAGGAAGTTAGGAGAGATAGTATTATTGTGGGAAAGGAAGTAATAAAGAGGAATGTGAGGCAGGGAAATTAATAAAGGAGGAGAGAGGGAGGGGAGGAATTTTAGATGGAATGGTTACATTAACATCTGCAGGTGCTGTATAGGTGACTTCTGAGAGTAGTCTTGAATTTATGTGCATGAGTGATACTTCTCAGGGCCAAGGGAAACTTATTCCATGACAGAGCAGGAAGATAGCTATATAGGTTTTATCCAAGTGATTTTTTTAGGTTTATTGATCTGTAAGAGGCATTAGTCAGAACTTCTGAGGGAGTGTGGTGGGTTATAGAGGGAGACTAAAGAGGATATGCTAGGGCCGGAGGAGGCCTTATTTAGGATAGTGTGGATTATGAGAAGTTGAGAATATATGAATTGTCTAGGAAATTCTAGCCAACTGAGATTTTGGAGAGCAAGACAATGATTTGATTTTGGTGGCATGTTGGCTGCAAATCTGGCAACTTTGTCATATGTAGTTTCAAGTTTGGATAGTAGAGAGGACTGTAAGTTAGTAAGGATTTGAGAGCAGTTACAGAAGATTAGAAAGAAAATAAGCCTGAACAAGAGAGATTCTTGAGTTAGGGGTGAGGAACTTTTGGTTTCTGTAAGGTAGGCCAAGCTTTTTGTGGGTTTTCTTTACACAGTTGTGTACATGGAGATCAAATTTAGTTTGGTTGTCAATGATTACACCAAGGGGCTTTGGGTGGGTTTCAGTTAAGATTATGGTGTTGTTAAGGGAAGAGATGGTGAATGAGGACTTAAGATGGTAGAGAGATTTGGGTAAGAACAGGAGGGGTTTAGTTTTTTTATGGTTAAGTATAAGTTGGCTGTTAGTAAGCCAAGTTTCAGTGAGGTTAAAAGAGGTTTGAGTAAGGGTGAACAGATTAGAGGGGTTGTCAGAAATGGTGATGATAGTGGAGTCATCCGCATACTGTATGAGGGATAACTGAGGACAGGACGACTGGAGCTGATTAGTAAAAATGTTAAAAAGAAGGGGGCTTAGAATAGATCCTTGTGGGATGCCCATTTTTATGGGAAGAAAAGGAAATAGGGCTGAGAGCCATTTGACGGATTGCTGTCTGTTAGTGGGGTAGCTGGTAAACCAGGAAGTAGTAGCAGGGGAGAGGTTTAGTTGAGATACCTTGGAAAGGAGGATAGAGTGGGAGACAGTGTCAACTTGGACCAAACCACAAAAGGAGGGGGAGTATCAATATTCGTCAAAGATACCCACACCTCCAGGTTGGTGGCATAGCACAAAGCATCAGAGACTATCCATGTGCAACTAACAGTGGGTAAAACTGCCTCCCAGTTTATAGCCTGCTACAGACCACCCTCCCAAACCCAGGAACTCCACTCGGCCTTCCTGAGAACACTGGAAAATATGAAAGTCTCTCCAAACACCATTATACTGGGCGACTTCAACTACCCAAACATAGACTGGGAGCATTACTCTAGCTCCAACACCCTAGCCCAAAGGTTCCTAGAATTTATAAACTCAAATGCTATGGAACAACTTGTTACCACTCCCACAAGAGGGGAAAACATACTGAACCTGATCATCACCAACATGGGGACTCTATGCTCCAGACCAGAAGTGCATCCCTCACTGGTAAGATCAGACCATAAACTAATATCACTGGATATTCACATCCCGACCCCACCCCCTGCCCAGAAAACCACAGTGAAAAACTTCTCTAAAGCAAATTTCACACTCCTCAAAACCGAGGTGGCATCCTTCAAAGCCCCCGGGCCTGTGGAAAATACAGCCCAGACCACAGAAACCTTTATAAACGCATTCTATGAACACCTTCAGGAATGCATGGATCATGCAATCCCAAATAAAACCAAGACCCAACCCTCCAAAGGCAGACATCCTGTCTGGTGGACCCCAGCCATAAACAAACTATACAATAGAAGGAGGAAGCTACTACATGATAGAGCAAAATCCCAAAAAGGGAAGGCATCTCTGATCAGTATTAGCAAAAAACTATGGGCACTCATAAAATTGTCTAAGGCCAGCTTCGAGAGAAAAATTGCACAGGACACTAAGGATAATCACAAGGCTTTCTTAAGTTGTGTTAGAAACCTGGGTGGGAATTCCCAGATATGCTCAGAATTAGTCAAAAATGATAAAAAATACACCAAACCCACAGACATTTCCAACATCCTAGCTGACAGGTTCAGTGCAAACTTCCCCCCCCCCCCACCAAAAGGGCAAATATCTATCCCAGCAGAGTGCTGCCCCCCTGACATCTCAGATGCTCAGGTAAGAGCTGCCCTCTCCAAAGCAAAAAACACAGCATCAATGGGACCAGACAGTGTCTCAGGCTGCGTCCTACATGAACTCCAAGAAGAGCTAAACCCAAACATAAAACTACTGTTCAATCTCAGCCTTACTACAGGATATGTACCCAAAGAGTGGCGTACAGCAACGGTGGTCCCTCTCCACAAAGGTGGTGCCTCAATGGATCCTGGAAACTATTGCCCCATAAGCCTGACTAGCTTGGTCTGCAAAGCTATGGAAAGGATCATCATGGACCTTATAAATAAAGATATTGGGGACCTACAGACACTGGATCCTACCCAGTTCGGCTTTGTTAAGGGCAGATCCTGCCTCTTAAACCTGGTCAATTTCTTTGAAACAGTCACCAAGGCCATTGACGAGGGGAAGGTGGTCCACACAGCCTACCTGGACCTCGCAAAAGCCTTCGATACAATGCCCCACTCAGGCATTATAGATAAGCTCACCAGCTTAAATATAAACCCCTATGTCACTAGATGGGTTGCAAACTGGCTCAAGGACAGAACCCACATGGTTAGAATTGTTGGAGCCATGTCAGACTCCAAACCAGTTACAAGTGGCATCCCACAAGGCTCAGTCCTGGGACCTCTCTTGTTCGGTATATATTTCTCAGAGGTACAGGCCAACATGGAAGGACTGTGGCTGACCAAGTTCGCAGATCACTGCAAACTGGGTGCCATAATCGACTCTCCAGCCAACATAAGCACCCTCCAAAAGGGCCTCATAGAAACAGACAACTGGTGCCAGAGCCATGGCCTCAAGCTAAACACCAAAAAGTGTATAGTCATCCCCTTTGGCAAAAACAAAGTGCCCACAAATTACCACATAAGTGGTAATCCATTAAGTATGGAAGATGTAATTAGGGAACTGGGGACCCAAGTTGATAGCAATCTCTCATTTGACAACCACGTGGCCAAAGTGGTTAGAAAAACATTTTATATAGCCCACCTAATCATGAAGGGATTCACATCTAGATCAGGGGAGGTCATCGTGCCTCTTTACTCATCCCTCATCAGGCCCATAATTGAGTACAATGCCCCTTTTGGGATGTACCTTACCAGACACCTGCAGCAACTGGAAAGACCCCAAAAGTCCCTCACCAAGAGGATCAAAGGGCTCAAACAGATGCCATATGCTGCCTGGTTAAAGAAACTCCAGCTCTACTCGGTGGCATACCGCCTGCTCAGAGGCGATCTGTGCCTGATGTATAAAGCCATGTCCAACCTGGAATTAATGGACATGCTGCACCTTAGAAAATCCAAATCCCTTCGAGCTATGCGCTTGAGAGACTTGAACCTCAGCACTGAAATAAATAGGACATGCTGGAGGGACAGATTCATAACCCAGAGGCTCCCTTCACTCTGGAATAAATTCCCAGTCCAGGTTAGGCAGAGTCCCTCATCGACTCTCTTCAAGACGAATCTTGATGAGTGGACGGGGGATCGTAGGTTTACCCAGGGTATCACTTCTGTGTCACTGTTAGACAGAGGCACAGTATACTAACCTCGAAAAAGGGCACAGCAAAATTAATTTAAAATGGGTGGCGAAAGCCAAACACACTCTGGCTAGGCTTATAAATGCCCTAGGGCAGATAGCCTAGTTTGAACCTATAAACCTATGAATCTATAAAGGCTTTGGAGATATCTAAGAAGAGGCAGGACAGTAGTTTATTATTGTCTCTGGCTAGGGAGATGGAGTTAGTAAGGGATATAAGAGCAGAAGTGGTGCTGTGGTGGAAGCAAAAGCCATGCTGGGTAGGGGTGGTAAGGTTTTCTAGCATGAGATAGGACAGGATTTGTTTGTGAACACAATGCTTGAAAATTTTGGAGAGTGGAGACATTATGGCAATTGGGTGATAGGTAGAGATTTCTACAGAGTTTCCACCTTTGTAGATATGTATGGTGTGGAATTTCTTTCAGAGGGTTGGGACAGTGGATTCACAGATTGAGTGGTTAATAAGGATGGAGATTGGCTATACTATGGAGTTAGCAGCAGTCTTTACGAAGAGTGACAGCAAGTTGTCAGCTGAAGGGGGAACATGGTTTAAGTTTGAGAAGAATATTTTAATGTAGCTAGTGCAGATGGGGCTACGTGAGAAAGGATAGTTATTTATAGGGGCATGGCGGGAGGTGAGGGAATGGAAGGGTTGGAAGTAGGTATAAGTTTGCTTATGGTATCGATAAAGTAGGTATTGAAGATGGAAGCAGTTTCTTGGGGTGAAATATTAGGGCAGGGGTTTTGTGTTAAGGGATAGCAGGGTGGAGAATTTAGTTGACTGTATTCCAGAATTCTATGGGATTTCTAGGTTATGTGATTAGGGGTATGTTGTAGAAGTTTTTTTTTTTCTTTTTTCTGGTCAGTGTTAATGCATTTTTTGGCCACGTTACTGGGTTCCCTATATTTTTGGTAATGTGTGTGTGATTTGGTTTTTATCTAGAGTTTCCAATCAGAATTGTTTTGCATGAGGGACCAGGTTGACTTGGTGTGCCAGGGTGAGCAGCATGATTTGACTCTGACAGTTCTGGGAAGGGCTAGAGAGTTTAGTGTGTTTAAGAAGATGGAGTCAAAATAGTCAAATATAAAAATATTGAGCAGCTTTGTCAAAACAGAAATGAAAGAGGAAGGACCAGTCAATAGTCCCAGAGTTGAAGATGGTTAATTTATGTCATTTTTTAAATTTATGGGGTCTAGAGAGGTGGGAGGAGAACCTTTGGACTTGAATAGAAGAATGATCACTAATTGTATCTGGTAGGGATTGGGGGCGGTGATAGAGGTTTGGATGGGAGATAAGAATCCAGTCTAAGGTGGAACTGGAGTTAGTAGGTTTGTGAAGAAAAGTGGGAGAAGAGATAAACTAAGTATAGCCATAGAGGTGTATGCTTGTGGTAGGGGAGCTAGAGGTGAGGGCAAGCCAGCTAATATTAATGTAGTCTAGAATGATAGTTTCATTAGGTATAGTGTCAGCCATCCAGTGAAGAATCTGTTCATAGGTTCATAGGTTGGTACTAGGCTATCAGCCCTAAGGCCTATGCAAGCCTAGCCATAACAATTCCCTGGAAATTTTTTCCCACAATATTTACTTCTCTGGGCCCCTGTCTAGCAGGGCAACTGACATGATCCCCGGGGTGAATTTCCTATCTCCCATCCAATCATCAAGGTTCCTTTTGAAGAGGGCCAATGAGGTGCTCTGCTTGACATGTATGGGCAGTCTATTCCAGAGTATGGGGAGTCTCTGGGTCAGGAACCTATCCCTCCAGCATGTTTTGTTCATTGTGATGATAAGGTTTAGATCCCTGGAGCGTATGGCTCTGAGAGATTGGGATTTCTTTAAGTGGAGCATGTCCAACAGTTCAGGGTTTGACATGGCCTTGTGTGTTAAGCAGAGATCGCCTCTGAGTAGACGATATGCCACAGAGTATAGCTGGAGTTTTTTTAGATGGTCAGCATATGGCACCTGCTTTAGGCCTGTGATTATTTTAGTGAGGTATTTCTGTGGCCTTTCCAGCTGTTGCAGATGTCTTGTGAGGTACATACCAAATGAGGCATTATACTCTATAACAAGTCTAATGAGGGATGAGTGCAGTGGGACAATGACCTCCTTTTTTCTGTATGAAAAGCCCTTAGTGATGAGGTGTGCCACGTAGAAGGATTTCCTGACTGTTGTGGAGATGTGGTTATCGAAAGTGCGACCACTGTCCACTTGTGTCCCTAAGTCTCTCATCACACTTTTGATGTTTAGTGTCCTGCCACCTATGTGGTAGTTCATGGGTACATGTTTTTTTCCAAAGGGGATGATTATACATTTCTTGGCATTAAGCTTGAGCCCATGGCACTGGCACCAGGCATCTGTTTCTGTAAGGCCCTTTTGTAGAATATCCACATCATTTGGGGATTCAATAATGGCTCCCAGTTTGCAGTCATCTGCAAACTTTGTTAGCCAGAGTCCCTTAGTGTTGGCCTGTACTTCAGAGAAGTAGATGCCAAACAAGAGTGGTCCCAGGACTGAACCCTGAGGTACTCCACTTGTCACTTGTCTGGAGCTGGATTTGGAGTCGGCTACTTTTATAGTCTGGGTTCTGTCAGTAAGCCAGTTAGCAACCCATCGAGTGACGTAGGGATTTATGCCCAGCTTAGTAAGTTTATCTATGATTCCAGAGTGGGGGATGGTGTCAAAGGCCTTGTTGAGGTCCACATAGGCTGTGTGGACCTCCTTACCCTCGTCCACAGCTCTGGAGACCGATTCAAAGAAGTCAGTCAGATTCAGGAGACAAGATTAGCCCTTCACAAACCCAAACTGGGTGGGGTCCAGTGTCTGGAGGTTGCCAATGTCTTTGTTTATAAGTTCCATGATAATGCGTTCCATGCCCTTGCAGTTCAGGCTTGTCAGACTGATGGGACAGTAGTTCCCGGGATCCAAGGTGGATCCTCCCTTGTGGAGCGGGATAACTGTAGCTGTGCGCCACTCAGTGGGCACAAAGCCTGAGGTGAGGCTATGATTAAACATGACACTTAGGTTGGGTGCCAGTTCATTTTGTAGTTCATGTAGTACACAGCCTGGGATGTCATCTGGTCCCATGAATGCTGTATTCCTAGCTATGGAGAGTGCTGTTTCTACCTGTGTGGCTGTGATTATTGGAATTTGGCAATCTTTTGGTATTGAGATGGGCCTTTTAGCGGGTGAGAGGGGAGTGAAGTTGGCACTAAATCGATCAGCCAGGATATTGGCCATATCCTTGGGATCAGTATATTTAATGCCATTCTGTTGTAGCTCAGAGCAGATCTGAGCATTGCCATTTAGATTCTTGACATAACTATAGAATGCTTTGTGGTTGTCTGGCTCTTTGGCAATTTTATTTTTGTAACTAGCTTTTGAGGACTTTATGAGGGATCTCAGCTTCTTACTGAGGCTGGTGAGGGAGTTTTTTGCATCCTGGGATTTTCCTCTTTTCTGGAACAGTTTCTTCCTTCTGTTGTATAGTGTGTTTATAGCAGGGGACCACCAGATTAGCTTCCTTTTTTTGGAAAAGAGCATCTTGGTTCTATTTGGGATGGCACGATTCATGCATGAGTGGATGTGCTCGTAAAGTGCCTTAGTGTAGGATTCTGCAGTCGAACTTCCAGATCGTGTCTGCATGGGTGTTGTGAAGTTTACCACTTCTGCCTTCAGTAGCATGAAGTTGGCTTTGGAGAAGTTTTTTAAGGAGGTTTTCTTACTGGGGAGTCGGGGTGGGATGTGGATGTCAAGGGTGATTTGCTTATGGTCAGACCTGACCAATGAGGGGGTGACCACTGGTGTGGAGCATCTATCTCCCATGCTGGTAATGACCAGGTCTAGGATATTGGAGCCCCTGGTGGGACAATGGATTAGTTGATCCAGGGCGTTGGAATTTATGAATTCCAAGAACCGTTGGGAAAAGGAGTTGGTACCCGAGTAGTTTTCCCAATTAATAGCAGGGTAGTTGAAATCACCTAGTATTAGGGTGTTTGGTTGTATCTTAATATTTTCCAGTATGTTTAGGAAGGTGTAGTGAGAATCTTGGGGTATGGTGGGGGATCTGTAGCAAGCTACAATTTGGATTGCAGTCTTACCTAGTGTTAGTTACACCTGGAGAATTTCAGAAGCATTGTGTTGGGCAACTAGCCTGGAGGTGTGAATATCATTGGTGAATATGGACACTCCTCCACCTTTAGTGTTTTGGTCTTGGTTTTGTGGCTGAAAGGTTTGGTAAGAATTGTAGCCTGGTATTGCAGGGGTGCTCTCTGGACCCTTGAACCAGGTCTCAGTCACTGCACAGATATCAATGTCCTCCATTTTAGGAGTGCCACGAGAGAGTGCATTTTGAGGTTTAGACTTCTAGCATTGAGTAGCATTACCTTCAGATTTTGCATGCTTGTATCTGTTCAAGTATGGGAATGTTGTCTCCCGGTGGAATGTAGACAGATGCTATACTTAGGGTTTTGTGATTATTTAGTTTACAATTAGCAATGATACATCCAGCTGGGTGAAAAGAGGGGGGTGGGTTGGTTAGGGGGTTAAGGTTAGGAGGTTGGAGTACGTAATGGGTACACCTCCACCTTTCTTACGTGTTCTATCTAGGCATAATATGTTGTAGCTGGGGGAGAAATTCAATGTCTGTGTTATGTGGTTTCAGCCATGTTTCAGTGAGTGAGCGTATGTTAGGGGAGTAATGAGAAACTCAAGAGTGAGATTATGTTGATTTGTTAAGAATGCTATGGATATTAATGGAGTAGAAGGACAGATGTTTGACATTGGGGATTTGTACTTCCAGGAGTGCTTGAGTAGTGTTGGTGGGAGTAGATAAGTTGTCGTGGGGACGTTGTTTGGGGTGAATGTCATCAGGGAGTTGAAGAGTGTTACAGAGGTGGAGTAAGTGTGATATAGTGGGGTGAGAAAGGAGGAATTTCAGTTAGTTTTTATGATGTGGAATGTTTTTTGTAAGGAGTCTGATTTTTGGGAGAGTGTGTTCAGCACATGAGAAGTGAATGGGAGATGTAGCGGAAGAGTTGTGAAAGATGGTACTAGAAGAGCAGGACAATACAGGGGAGTTAGGATGAAGATTAAGTTGAGTGTGATAAGAAGTGAGGTAAGATAGGATGGAAAGAGAAAGGTTAAGAGGTGAAAGAGGAACAGTGATGTGTAAGAATAAGATGGGCAGGATATTGTGTGATTGTGTAGAGGAAGGTGAGAGGTATTATGGGAGGATGTGACTAGAGAGTTTGTTTGGCAGGTTTAAAAATATAGAATCTGATTGGTTTATGGTTAGGAAGTTGGAAGTGTATAGGGGTGTGATAAAATAGGTTAGCTATAAAGGTAATTGATTTTGGGGTGGGTGGGAATGGGGTAGGGTAGAGAAGCAGAGTGAGCCCGAGTGTAGTAAGGGTGAATGAAGCAGGCTGAACCTCGACTCTTCATTCTGGAAGAAAAACAATCAGAGACGCCCAGAGAGGTAAGTATATTCACAGTAAATAAGTATGAAAGCAAGGCCAAATGAGAGGATTATGAAGGTAATCAGGGGGTGATACAGGGAGGAAGAGAAGAGAGAGGAGAATGGTATAGGATAGCTTGAAAAGTTAAAAGCAGTTACAGATATTGGTGGTCTAAGGTCTGAAGTGCGGTGTTTAGAAGAGCTGGGAAGAGGTGGAGAATGAGTGAATATGGAGGCTGGAACAAGATGTAGGTGGAAATTAGTGCAGTCAGCAGAGTTCAGTGATGAACAGGACTCTTGATCTGTAATTAATAAAGTGGTGCAGAGTAATTTAGGATGAACATACAAGTTGAAAAGGTAAACTGTTGCTTAGAAGACTGTTTCAGCCAGGAGATTTGAGAAGCTCAGGTGCCCAAGTTGGAGGCTACAGTGTTTGGAATTCAGTCAAATTGGCCGGGTTTTTCAACCTAAAAAAAGATGTCATGTGAACAGCAGGTGGTCTTTTCAAGTGTCCACGCCAGGTTCCGGCATGTAGATCACGAGACGAATGCCTGCGAGCTACAATGCTGAAACTAGAAGGCCACAGCACCACTAGATCATACAGCCGTGTGGCCAAAAGGGAGATATGCCATGGGAACCCACGTCGGTGGGAAAGCAAACAAACAGAGGCAACCCCTAAAGCAGGTACGTGGGCTGCAAACCGACAGTGGAAACAGCCACGCAAAGCCAAGAACACGTGAAACCAAATGAATGGAAATAACAGTAGCATACCTCAAGTGCTCCACATGTCCATACAAAGCACAAAAATACATTTAGCACGAAAATAACAGCAACATACCTGTAGTGCTCCACAAGTCCTCACAAACCTGCACAGTAAACATTCCCATGAAGCAAATGGTAAACCCACAGTAGCTGCAGCTGCAGCAGAGCATATGTACATGCGCATTTCCCAGACAACAAAAACACCAGAAGCATCCCTGCCAATACACCCTAACAGTATATAACAGCACAGACAGCCCTGAGCTGTGCAGAAAATGTGTAGCCCAAATACCACACATATGTGGACGTCCAGAAGTGTAGTGGAACAGACAGATGAGTTTCAGACTTCATACCCCTCAGAAAGTACATGCTACCTCAAGACCTGTTGGTGTAACACCAACCAAGCATGTCACAGCATGATGGACACAGTGTCTCTGTGAGTACCACTGTTGTGAATGGCTCCATTACATGCCCAACCCATAGTGATGGAGAGGCATGCCTGCACCAGACAGCAGCTGTCCTGCCAGAGCCCCCCTAGTGCAGTGGCAGGTGGAAACATGCCAACTCGGGCAAGCACAGACTACCAACCCAACAGCAGGGAATAAACATTGTAGTAGGGGAACACTGTCATACAGGGGTAGCAACCCTTCACCCAGTCCACAGCAGCATGTGTGTATTGCAGGGGCCACCAAACTCATTCATTGGTTGCTGCAGCTGGGGTACACAAGTATGCAGGCCCATGTAGGCAGACAAGGGTGCAACACAGAGTAACCTCCCTATGTAACCTCTGTCACTGAAACTGAGACTAGGCCCCATGCCCTGACTGGCTGGCAGCAACAGCTGGGAGTTAAAGGGGACCTGTGCAGTACACATAGAAATTGTGTTGCAAGCAAGCTGTGTAGATGCCTTCCAGACTACAAGTACTTGTTAGCCCTATGGCTGTGTGAACTGCACATTGTGAAACCCTAGCAGAACAGGTAGTCAGAGCAAGGTGGAGTACAGACAGCTGCACAGGGACACTGTGGCAGGCAGGGCTACTTCACAGGGTACAACACAAAGTGGTGTACAGCAACTATTCTAACATCTGCTAGTGACTTGTACCAGGGTCATGTCTACATCCTGTTCCCAGTTACACTGGCCATGATGGATACTGAGAGGCCATCAACAAGTGGCGTTACCATGATGGAATCTATGTACCTGTATAGCCCCAGTCAGCTTGGCAACAGATACAGCACAGTGCCCAGCCAACGGGGCAAACCAATGCTGTTAGTGGAGGGGATACCACTACCATTTGGAGCATGAAGCACCACCTAAATGGTACTGGGCATGTATCGAGCAGAGAGTAAAGGCCTGCAGAGGTCATGCCATCACTGTTCATCAGGATGAGGGGGAAGAACTGCTGAAATCACTGCCACACCAGCATGGCCCAGATGCAACAATAGCCCAAGTGGCTGCACTGTGAGCAGAACTGTGGCAGAGGGTGGTAACCGGCAATGACTTGCCAAGCGTGGTAATGCAGAGTGTCCTAGGCACTAGACAATGTACTTCAAGAGATGCCTTGCCATGCCACCCTGCATTGTAGCATAACCAGGGTATGGCAGAGGGCACGGGCATCCATGACCACACCTCCAGTAACACTTGTGGATATTGATGTCAGCCAGTATCCACTCCGTAGTGGCAGCTTTATCCTCCGTAGAAGGTCTGATATGGATGGGACTGATTCCTTGGTTCTACTTACATCACAGAATCTGACTGATCTGTGCAGATCTGACATCATTCTTGGGGATGGCACCTTCCCCACATGGGCTGATATATGTTGCCAGCTGTATACATTACATGGATGTATTGGTATCCCCACCTCAACAGGGATCGTCCCCCTGGAGTACTGTCACATGACACGGAAGTCAGAGTCTGCATACAACAATATGTGGGAGATACTGAAGGGTATGGCCACAGAACAGGGATGCACCTTGGCTCCACAGTATATTATGACTGATTTTGAGAAGGCAGCGATCCATGCCAGCCGTAAGGCATTCCCTAAGAGTATTCTGAAGGGTTACCTTTTCTATTTCACACAGATCATTTGGCGCCAGATCCAGCATCACCACCTTGTGGCCCTCTATGGTACAGATACTGCTTTCTCAATTGCCATCCATAAGCTAATTGCGTTGGCATTCTTACCACTGGAAGATGTTGTCCCTGCATTTCTGGACATTGTGGCTACTTTACCAGACAGTGCAGAGCCTATTGGCATATTTCTAGACCATCATTATGTGTGAGGCCGACCACGCAAGTATGCATCCTGCTGCTCTGCACAGCAATGACTGCCATCGTCCTACCCTTTGAGGTTTTGGAATGTGTGTGATGTATCTGACATGGACTTCCTGTGGACTAATAACCAGGTGGAGGCATGGCATCGTCGGCTGAAGGTGTTACTGGGATGCCCTACTGTGCAGCTATCCAACCTTCTGTCTGTTCTGCAACAGGAACAGAACCTGACAGATACCCGACGGGAGACTCTTTTGAGGGGAATGCCTGTGACACCACGTAGGAAGGCTATTGTTGTAAGGGAGCATCACCTAAAGCACATCTTGCAACATAAGTGTGACTACAGTGATGTGCAGGATTTTCTCCATGCTGTGGCACATTTCTACAAGTTGTGATTATATCTGGGTTTAGTATGCACCAAGCACTGCACACATCACTTTACATATTGTGTTAATAAAGGCACACAGATTTCACACTACCACTTTCATGCCCACTTGGCATCCTATGCCAGGCACATGTTCCATTGACAGTTGCACATGGTGGATTCTAGGGGGTGCAGAGTGTATCACTAAGGGGGTTTGTGTCTGCCACCTGTGGTTAGAGTGCAGGGGGTTCCTCTATTCCCACAGGGAATTGTCCGCAGGCATTTGTCACTGCAGCTAAACTGCCAACCTGCCATGTGTCCACATCCAGCTGTCTCACAGGGGGGTGTCGCACCGCCTAGGTGCCTGAACCCGTCCAGGCCTGACTGCAGCTCTAGCAAATGCAGCATATTTCTTCAAATCTGACAAAAGTCCACAATTAGCAAGTTACAAAAGTACTTCTACTACCTGTAACTGACATTATCCTAGGAAGGTGACACACTGCTCTGTCCTGGTCTGGTGCCCTGATAACAACTTCAGTAACAGCAAAAGTGTCAGAGTTGCTTATTTCAATGATAGTCGCAACACAAAGAAATCTTCATATCTTGAAAAGTGAATGCTAATCTTCATATCTGGAAAACTGAATACTAATTTACTGTCCCTGCCATAACATCAAACACTGAATCCTAGTTAAAACTAGCAGACATCATACTTATCCCCAACAATAACCTTTACCAGTCCTTCCAGAGTAAAAGACCTGGCTTCAGGATTGGAGTTAATGTATAGCTATGACTGTTTAGAGATATATTTGCTTATAGTCTGGTGACAGACATCTCCTAACAAAAAGATACAAAATTTAAAAGCTTCATCTGATGTGTCTCATGACAGTACATCTTAAACTCATTACAATCCTTTTATACTGTTCCCCACCTCCCCCCCCTCTCTCTCTCTGAAATACAGCCAATCTTAGAAAATGTAACTCCCTACCTGAGTTGTTCCAACAGCATTATGCTATGTCTAAGGTTACTTAACTATATGAGGTTACTAAAGAACCACCAAAACACCTTCTCCTTCACTCATTTAGTCACTATCCCTACTACTACCTACCCACTCATTACAAATCATACTTTGTTGGACTGCCTGTTTACCGATGCTCCTGGAAGATTTCTGTACTGCAGGTTGTACCAACTTCACCCTGTGGTCGTTGTATTAGTGCCACTACTTCTTAACAAAGTCACCCGCCTTACGTGGTCCTTCAGTCACACAACAGTCCTTCAAACAGAACGATGGGATGACACAACACTACCGCAGATCAACACAAGTAAATGGTTATGTATCACTACACCAACCAACTGGTCTTGTGTCACCATATATATGCACTGGTCATGTCTTACCACACAAATTACGTGGTTATGTGTCACTACATAAACTGAGAGAACACCATGCAAACTGACAGCACTGCTGACCTACAATATATGCTTA